>NW_028289532.1:0-99099 GCF_059628265.1 Tinamus guttatus | reverse complement strand
CTCCTCATGTGTCCTAATCGACCACATAGGAAACATGTTCCATGAAATCTCTTGTCTCCCTTTCTAGACATTCTTTCTCCTTTAATTGCTGCGGCCAAAGCCACACCATGTATTTTTGCCTTCTGTTCTTCCTCCATCATTGGCGCTCAGGCACAGGTCTCTATCATCTGGACAATTGAAGCTCCTGGTGGCAAAGTAGCTAATAGTTGCTTACAAGTTTGGTTTGCGTTTTGAACTGCTAAATCTTTTGCCAATATTGCTTTCATTTCCAGAGGCACATTAGGTGCCATATCCAGGGCTTCCTTCAGCCGATCAACAAAATTGAAAAAAGACTCATTCGGCTTTTGTGTTATTTTGGTGTATGGCAACTGTGGCGTTCCTATTTGTGGTAGGGCAAGAAAAGTGGCTAGCGCTGCATTTTTTGATTGCTGTAGTATCCTGGGGTGGAGCGCTGCCTGGGCCTCGGTTGCCCGGTAACACCCATTCCCCATCAGTTGATCAAGGGTGGCAACCCTTAATGGATCATCCATACTGCGATTTAGATTCTCCAATTGTTTTTCCTCTAATCTTTCCTGCCATTTTGCTAACCAAAGCATATAAGCGGTAGAGGAAAGCAGAAGCTCCATTATTGCTCTGCTATCTGCAGGCACCATATGGGAATACTTAAACAGAGCAGAGACCTGATTTCTCACCAACTTATTGTCGTGCCCATACTGCATTATTGTTTTTTGTAAGCCTTGAACCAGTTTCCAATCGAGAGGTTCCCACCTAAGGCCCTGGGCTCCCATTACTACAGGAGCTGCTAGTGGTGTTAATACAAATTCTCCTTGTAATTGAGCATTCTCTATGAGTCCTTTATACCATGCTCCCACATTAAGTGTTGGATCAACAGGTGGCATTCCCTCATCATTACTTCCACCTGCAGTGGCTGGGAGCTCTGGCAACAATCCTTCTTCAGCTGGGTCACTTCCTCCAGCTGCTTTCTTTTGAATCTTAGGAGTATCTTTTCATGCCTCCCACTGCTCCAATCGTTTATCTACATTTTCCAACCCTTCCACTATAGCCCTAGGGGCAGCCTTATATGCTGCCTTCACATCTCTGGCCCTGGACCCGCTGTCTAATCGCCGCATTTGTTCTAATAACTCTGTCATCCTCTCTGCCTGTCCCCGAAGTTCTTGTCGCATTTTTTGAACCACGGCATTATCATCGTCCGATCCATCTGGGATCGGTACTTTAATTGGGTCCACTTCCATTTTGGGCGCTGTGGGGGTTGGTCGCTTTTCCCCCTCCCATTCGGGCACTGTGGGAGGTGGTCGCTTTTCCCATTCAGGTGCTGTGGGAGGTGGTCACTCCTCCCCCTCCCATGGGGGGAGATACTCATCCACTCCCCCCCATACTACTTGTTCGGCCAAAGTTACCGGACACACCTGTTTAGGTGAGATTACCTTTTTCTTATTATCTATTTTCTCACACTGATTTGGCTCAGTATTGTTAGTACACTCAGAACTTTCAGACCTGTTTTCCTCTTCTCCATGGAGCGCTTCCCAGAAAGCAATAGCGACTAACCGCTCAAACATAGGCCATATGAGACGATATGTCTTTGTGAGGCACCACGCTTCCTCTGAGCCTAATTGTACACCGTCCCATAGTTCTCTTCCTACTCGCTCCCATGATTCAAATTTATATGCCTGGGGAAGCTTCTTCTATGATTTTTCTCTTCTTACAAAATAGCAATAAATCGGTTAACTCAGTTTTTGAGACCTCAATCTTAGTTTTTCGAGCAAGCCTTACGAAGTGTTCAACAGTATCATGTTCCATTGCTGTTGCAGCAACTTCCACTCTAGATGCGGCAATTCCCATTCTGACTCACCAGGTCGTGGTCACAATCCACTTTTCTCCAGTAAGATCCCTCGCGTTCTCGCACAATCACATCGGGGTCACTCGAATGCTGAGGCTCACTCCACAAGTCAGAGTAAGCAACACCCCAACATGAAGCCAGTTCAACCCGTACCAAGCGCTGAGGCCCTCCCCACAAGCCAGAGCAAACAACACCTCCACACAAAGTGAGGTCAACTCCCCTCTGCTGTTGTCTGCAGCAGAGCTTTATACCAGTGCAGGTGGGCATGCGCTGAGGAGCAGCACTCATTGGCTACAGGCTCCCAGCTGATTGGTGCTCCTACAGGTGCTTGGTTGCTAGGCGTCGGTCCAGTTCTCCACAAACTCCAGTTTCTTATATATTCTTACTAAGGCCCCAACATTATTGACAGAGGATGCTGTGCTTAGATGCAGCATTACCTGTTTGTTTGGAAGGAGTCACCTATTTTTGGTCAGATGAACAAAATAATAGTTTTAAACTGTCTGTGTTTTACTCAAGGTGAAGTCCAGCAGCCTCAGCTTGGCTTAAGGCAGTAAAAGTAGAACCAAGCAAGGGATTTGGAGAAGGGGATAACAGGTTCAAGTAACAGGCTATGAGATTAAGCTGTGCAAGATAGGGCAAGTCAGAGCCCTTGGGACCAAGGACAAGTGTATCACCATTCTGGCATGTAGTGCTTCCCTGTAAAGGTTCTATAGGAATAGTGCAATTTTGAATCCTGTAGTTAGCGATTGATGCGAGGGAGCGAGTGCAGTGTCCCGGAGATCCCTTGCGTTGGTCTCGCTGGCATCAGGAGGAGGCTCTTCCAGAGACCCTATCCTGGTTCCCAAGCAAGCCAGCTCCACGGCAGTCTGTCTGCGCAGTGCCTGGTGCTGAGTGAACTCCAGAGTTGCACTGGAGGGACTGGGGGCACGAGAAGTGTGGCTGCTGCTTGGTTCATGCACGGCCATAAACGTCCCTCGACAGCCGGCAGCTTGCGCAGGCGTTCGCACAGCCGCTCTGCTGAGCCGGCCAGAGCGGGTGCCTGCGACCGGCAGTCCTAAGAGCACCAGGAACCTCTATAGCTCTGCAAAGGGAAGGGCTGATCTGTAATGATTTGGTTTTGTTAGCAGTAGCATGGAAAAGCACTGGCTCTTCCTCCCTCCCGTTTTCTGTCTGTCCATCTTTGCTGAAAGACTTGTAGGCTCTTTCCAGGCTGCAGGGAGCCAGTCCCCCTCTCACCGCAGTCCTCAGCAGAACTAGTGCTAGTGTCAGTGGCAGCAACCCTGGCTTGCTCTTGTGTGAAGCTGGGCCTTTGTGGGCCTGGTTCTCCTGTACAGAGAACACCTGCAGTTCCCTCGCTTCATTTTGAAGTCAAGCAAATAAAGCTTTGAGCGCTGTGATGGACAGTTGTTCAAAAATAGTGTCCTTGGTCCTTTTTTTCTACATCTCAATGCACTCCGTCAGGCTCCCTTACAAGTTTAGCAGTTGCTCTTGTGATTCTTCATATACACTGAATGAAACTTCTTGTTTCCATTGCTGACAGGGACTTTAGTGATATTTTATTCTGACAGTAAAAGCAGAATTTTAGCATATGTATCATGCTAGTTTGAAACAGGAATACTACATGGAAAATGAGGAGCTGATGATTGTCTAACTTTTTATTTTCTGCAGTGGATGCAGAGAACTATCTTATCTAAAATTAGCATCTCTTTATGTTCATTAGAACTGAGAATTAAGGGAAGACTCTACAATCACATTGTACTGGCCGTCCAAGCTACTTTTCTTTGTAGAGGAGAGCTTTACAGCCTCTGTGATTTTCTTTGAGACATTTGGCCATGAATCCCCATTTTCATAGCCCGCTTATTTGGGAAAACATCTCCCAAAGGATATTTGCAACAGCAAAGTGTCATAGAAAAAAAAATAGAGTCAGAAATCTTGATTATAGACCAGTGTCACATCAAAAATAAACAATTCACTCTCACTGTGCTGTGAAGACAAAGTATTGGCTTATCTTATATGCTTAAATCAGATCTGCTGCTGCCTAGCATATAGATCACCTCGGCAGGGAATCTGTTTTGACTTGTACTGACTCATACCTTTGATGAGACCATCAGAATGCACTGAGAAAATATACTTTTTCAGATCTATTTCATTATAAAAGTAGTCAGGGAAAGTCTATTTACATAGAAACTCCTCTTCCTTTTTTTTTTTTTTCAGTTCAAATAGAACTGAAAGGATAGCATGGAGTTGAGAAGTGTCTGCCAGGACAAAAGAAACAAACACAACATGGTTGAATAGTAATTGCCTCATGTTTGATTAAAAAGACATTGAAACTGTCCAAGTTCAAGCCAAAGGGGAGGAAAATAATAGAGTATTGAGAGAGACATGATATCAGCAAGCTCGATGTGGCTTTATTGTATAGCATGTTTTTTTCTCCTTAAGGGAAATGTTGTAGGATGAACTCTGGTTTTTAAATGGATTTTATGTCCTGATCAGTCAACCCCCGCTATAAAAATCATGGTAGCAACAGAGTTCTGTGCAAAAGCTGATGCTAGAATTATGGTCTGTTTTTATCTGCAATTTTAAATAATTTGGAGTTAGCAAGTAGTAAACAATTTTTATTATGTTAGTGAACAAATATGCTAACATTTTTTTTTAGGGAGTGTTTTTACACCTTTGGCATAATAATTTGCTCCTGCAGCTCCTGATGAGACCAGGACAGGTTGTTGGGATTCAGTGCCATTCGAGATCAGGCCAGCTGGAAAGGCTACTCGCTATAAATAAACATAAGGAGTAAGCATGCAGATGCTGCATAGCTGGAAGGGACAGCTTGGGGTTGGAGAGCAGGGAGTCAACAGGCTTCAACTTCAGGGAGCCCTGAGATCACCTGTACTCAGCCAGCGCCTTCTTGCATAACACTGTGTCGAGGCGTGCGGCTCCCGGGACAACTCGTCACACTGGCCAAGTATCCTGCCCTCCCAGGATGAGCTGTTCCTTCCTTACATGGAGTAGTATCGTGGGGATGTGCTCTCAGAATAATCTATTAAGTGTTAACTCCGTGGTGGTAGACTACAGCAGAGCCCTTGGCAGGCACACGCAGCCCTCACCAAGCGCTCTGCTCTTTGCACATAGTGATGCAGAGTTTAAAGGCTCCACTGGGATTTAAGGCTGTGGACTCAGGGGGCTTTCAGATTTGATGACTCCCTGTTCTCCCAGCCCCAGTTGTTCCCCTGATCACATTAGCAATTTTCTGCTGCTTTAATCCTGTTTCTTTGTGTCTGGGCCCACGTCTGAGTGGGGCTGAGTCCAGTGGGCCCCTTAGCAGCCCTCGCCACGGGGCCCAGACTGGCGCCGACCGTGCAGACACTGCGTTTCATGCACTAAGTGCATTCAAAAGTAAAGCACTTCAAGTTCTGATGACACCAAAAACTACGACAGCAGAAAAACAATAATCTGCTCTGGTAATTGCTGTTAGGATTTTCAGAATATGGATTTTAATGTTGCCATCTTTGCCCTATGGTTTTTGCCTTTGCTTCAGCGGAACCATTGCTGGGTGAGGGATGTTACTTCAGGATGGCAGAATAGTCCATGTTAAGGGAGGCACATATCCCCTTTGCTGGGAATGCTGGAGCTCTGCTGGCACCAATCCAAGAACGCTTGTACACTCGAGGAGTTTCTCCAGCTCCTCTATGTTTGTAACTGTTACATCTATTTATTATCCCATTTCCCACAGAACTTTGAAAAATCAATGAATGATTTCCATCCACCAAGAGTATTTAATTAGCATTTGATACAGTAAATACATTCTTCATGAACCAAGCTTGCTCCTCAGTGGCTATTCTCATAAGGGCTGTTTATAAGTGATGATATATTGTGGCTGAAGGAAGGGTAACTTGGAAATCTAACATACAGGAAATACAGACTTATACTTCTAAGAGAAAGAGGCTTTTATGCTTGGGAAGGCCCTTATATATATATATATACACACACACACACACGCACACACATATAATTCTTTCATAAGTGAGCTTGCTCAGTGCTAATCTAATCTACACTGATCTAATCAGTGTCTATAAGTACCTCAAGGGAGGCAGTGAGGAGGATGGTGCTGGCCTCTTTTCAGTGGTGGCCACCAACAGAACTAGAGGTAATGGCCACAAACTGAAACACCAAATGTTCCACAGGAACTTAAGGAAAAAATTCTTAACAGTGAGGGTGACAGAGCACTGGAACAGGCTGCCCAGAGAGGTTGTGGAGTCTCCTTCTCTGGAGATCTTCAAACCCTGCCTGGATGCCACTCTGTGCTACATGCTCTAGGTGTCCCTGCTGGAGGAGGGAGGTTGGACTAGATGATCTCTAGAGGTCCTTTGTAGGGTACGGAGGTCGGAAGATCTCGTGCTGTGCGGAAAGAATAGGGGAGATGGGCACGTGCAGGGGAGATGGGCACGTGCCCGTATAAGGCGATGTTAACGCTATTGGCTACGGGGCGCGCTTCCGCACACAGGCGCCCTATATAAGTTCGGATGTACCTGCGATAAAGGCCATTTGCTGCATCCACCATATTGGTGTCTGTGCTCATTTGGCCCGGGTTCCCGGGTGGTGGCGCCCGTGCTCGCTCGAGGTAACGACGAGGCAATTGAAGCCGAAAGGCAGCAAGTGGTGACCCCGACGTGATTCGGCGGGTGGCTCCTGAAAGACGGGGCGGCCGGGGAAGCGGCGAGAACTCCATGGAGGCGACAGTGAAGGTCGTGTTAGCGTGTGCTCGGGAATGAGATGTTTCTGTGAAACCTAGCGCAGTTAAGTGCTGCATCGAGCGGCTCCTGAAAGAGGGGGCGATTCACAATGCTGGGGATGTTGTGTTTCCCCAGCATTGGGCAGACTGTACTGCTGCACTAGCGGAGTACAGTATGAGTAGTAAATCGGCAAAAGAATTGAAGACTTGGGGAACTATCAGGCAACTTTTACAAAGAACTCGGGAAGAGAGCGAGTCCTGGGAAACAGCGCGGGCGGCAGTGGGCGTGACCGATACTGCGGGGGCTCTGAGACACGTGGTCAAGGAAGGGGAAGAGGCCGGTGGAAGGGATTCCGGGGCCGGAGAGCCGAGAATGGGGGGGGCGGAAGAAGCGCCACAAGTCTATCCGGCAGCCAGGGATGGGGAGGGGAGGCCCCCTGGGTACCCTTGGGAGGAACTGCAGGTCGCGGAGCGGCGGTTAGACCAGTCCCCTGCTGAGGACGATCCGGGAGGTGGCGGCCACGTAAATCAAGGGGAACGTCTAGTCCCGACAGCCCCACCGATGCCGATAGTAGTGGACGACCCCAGAGATTGGGTTCCAGGGATGGTCCTGCGACCTCAGCACCCTCCAGAAGAGGATGAACCGCCTCGGAGGGCCCCCCAGAGGGTTCATGACGCCGTCGGAAGACGGCCAGCGCCTTTGCCGATGCTGAAAGAGGAGGCGGGGGAGGGGTCAGACGACTCCTCCTCCGGGGGGGGGGACTCCGTGGGGGAGCTGACGGCCAAGTTTCAGCGTTTGGGGTGGAGGCCGGAGGAGGGGGCGGTCCCCAGGATGGGGAAAAGAGGAAGGGAGGAAAAGATAGCTCAGAATAAGGAAGGACCTGGAGGCGCGATGGCAGAACTCTTCCAACTCCTCTCTAGGATTGAGAGGGAGGTAGGCATACAGCGGAAAGGTTTGCAAGAGTTGCAACGTAAGAGTTCGACTACACCAGGTGAGCTGCCGCTCACGAATTGGAAGCTCGTGGCTACCGAATGCGCGCTGGGCGGGCTTAAATTCCAAATGCCACAGGTCCTGCCGGTGCGGGTGGCCCCAGGGGGTGGCATGGAATGGGTGCCCCTAGAGACCAAGGTCATCCAGCAGCTGGCAAAGAGCATAGAAGAGCATGGGATAAAACATGCCATTACACAGGCACTGCTGGATACGGTTCACGCGAGTGCGCTAACGCCATGGGACCTACGCGCCTTGTCGCATATGATCCTCCCTCCGACAATGGCAGTGTTGTGGAAAGACGCGTGGACCACAAGGCTGCAACAGATGATGGCTGAGGCACTTAATGACCCTCAGCATCTGTTGCGGAATTCGACACTAGAAAGGCTAAGGGGGGCCGACCCCAATCAGGCGACCCCCTAATTGCAGGCGATGCACCTGCGGCCAAGAGAAATACATGCCTCCCCAGAAAGTTCTAGGAGGGCTTATGATGATGTAGGGAAGCTGCAGCAGGCACCTGAGCCTTGGACAAAGATCAAGCAAGGCCTTACCGAACCGTTCGAGAAGTTTTGTGACCGGCTGACTGCGGCACTCGAGTCTGCACCCATGCCACCTGATGCGAAGCCTGCAATTATGCTGGAATGCATCAAACAACAGGGCAATGAGCAAACCAGAGAGGCCATGCGTGTCCTACCCAAGGGCGCGTCCCTGGGACAAGTAATCAGGCACGTGCTCGAACAGCAACAGGCACTCCCTAAAGCGGTAGTGAAACAAGTAGTACAAGCGGCAATGGCTGCCCGCATAGGGGTAGCGAAGGATGCAGTGTGCTTCAGATGTGGTCGGACAGGCCATATCAGGGCGCAGTGTCCAATGGAACGCTCGCCGGCAGGCTCTCCTCCCGGACCGTGTTGGGCCTGTGGGGATCAAGGGCATCGGGCCCGAGACTGCCGGAGGTCGCAGGGAAACTCCGGGCGGGGAGGGGCGAGGGGGGGCTGCCCTTCTCCGCGAGTGCGCGCCCCCCCCCCCCAAGGAGGGTGGAAGCAGAGCCCCAGGGCGTATCCGACGGGGCACCCTGGGGAGGGAGGATAAGGACAACAAGAGGAGAACGAAGCCAGGTGGCCCTGGTCCTAGGCTGCCAGCAGAGACCCCGTGTTAAGGTGCGCCTTCACGGCCCCCCACTGGTGACCCCAAGGATATTAGAGCTCACAATGTTAATTGATACAGGGGCAGATGTAACGTGCATACCAGAAAGCAACTGGCCGGCCACCTGGCCGGCATCCCCAGCGGGCTTGCTAGATGGGGTGGGGGGAACAACGGACGCGCGACCCGGGAAGGCCCCCCATGCAAGCGATTGTCCGCCCATTCATAGTGACAATACAGGAATCCCTAATCGGGCGTGACGTATTGGCTCAACTCGGCATTCGCCTGACAAATTTAGCGTAGGGGCCATTGCTTACCTGCTGAGCCCTAACAAGGCCATTCCCTTGAAATGGAAAACAGAGGAGCTGGTGTGGGTAGAGCAGTGGCCCTTAACTCAAGAGAAGCTGGTGGCCGCACGGGCCATTATACAACGCGAATTGGATCAAGGACATTTAGAGCCGAGCCTGAGCCCATGGAATACGCCTATCTTTGTCATTCTAAAAAGTAAGTTTAGATTGCTACACAACTTAAGAGAGGTAAATAAGAGAATGAAGGACATGGGGGCTCTTCAGCCGGGGCTTCCACTACCCGCGGCGATCCCTCGAGGATGGCCGGTCGTGGTAATGGACATCAAAGCTTCTCAATCCCACTGGCCCCTCAGGACTGTGAGAAATTTGCCTTTACAGTCCCAGCTGCGAACCTGAGAGAGCCAGCGCAGAGATATCAGTGGAGGGTGCTCCCTCAGGGGATGAAAAACTCCCCAACTATTTGCCAGAGGTTAGTGGCCCAAGCATTGCAACCCATTCGTGACCGCCACCCCGGGGCGGTGATCATCCATTACATGGACGATGTGCTGCTGGCTACAGCCACGCAGCAGGCTACTGACAAACTGGAAAAGGAGGTGGTTGGGGGCTGTTAGGACAAGGGAACCCCGAGAGACCACATGCCCTATGGTGGATCTTGTCCAAACAACTGACAACAGCCTACATGTCCTATTTAACGGTGATGGCTAAGCTAATCATTAAAGGCAGGGCCGCATGCATCAGACATTTTGGCGTTGAACCGACTGCGGTGTGGGTGCCAATTAAAAAGGAATTATGGGATGAAGCGATGCAAGAGCAGAGCAGTCTGCTCGTGGCCATAGAAGGGTACCCTGGGGAGGTGAAATACGGCCCCGCCTTGGAACTATACCGGCACCTGCCACTCGTTGCACTACGGTGCACCCCACGAGTGTTGAGCGAGCCGAGGGAGGGCCTTACGGTCTTCACCGATGCCTCCTCCACGACTGACTCAGCTGTTGTAGTATGGCGTGATATTACCTGGGAAAGGGTCAGGATTACCGTACCGGGCAGTAGTGTACAATATCTGGAAGCTACCGCGGTCGCTCATGCTTTGAGAATCTGGCCGGGACAGCATGTGAACATAGTTACTGACTCAATGTTTGTTTATAAGTTACTGCTTAACATGGCCACCCCCGGATGGGCAGGAACCCCAATAGCAATCATGCTGGAGGAAGCGTTACAGTATAGAACGGCCACGGCCTCCATTGTGCATGTAAGAAGCCATGACTCCCTAGTGGGATACTACCAAGAAGGTAATCAGAAAGCTGATGAGGCTGCAAAAGGGGTTTGGGCTGCTGCACGTGCCCGAGAGGTGCACGAGTACCTACATTTAGGAGCCAAAGCGTAAGCAAAGCATTGCAGGATCCCACTAGCGGCGGCTAGAGACGTGGTGGCAGCTTGCCCGTACTGCCAGCGGTCAAGCCTTTGGGGAGCAGGCAACCCACGAGGGCTGCAGGCGAATCAAATATGGCAGTCTGACTTTACCCTCTGCCCTCTCTTGAAGCCGCAACTATGGCTGGCCGTCACGGTGGATACGCACAGTGGGATAATCATGGCTACGCAGCACCGCAAGGTGACTGCACGTGCCGCACAGCAACACTGGACTACTGTCATTGCCTGGGTAGGTGTTCCACACACCATCAAGACAGACAACGGCTCTTGCTTCACGGCTCAGTCCACACAGGACTGGGCCGAGAAGTGGGGGATCCGTCTGGTACATGGAATCCCATACAACAGTCAGGGGCAGGCTATAGTTGAGGGAGCGAACCAAACACTCAAAGAGAAGATTAGGGTTCTTGGGGAGGGGGAAGGACATCCCCAAGGAATCCCCGTGGTGAAGCAACCAGAAATTTTAATGCGAGCGTTATACTCGCTAAACCACTTTGTCCGGGGTGACGAGAACAAGACGTCAATAGATAAACATTGGACGGTCGCGGCTGTGGAGGACAGACCTCCAGTTCTGGTCAGATTCCCGGAACAGGGGGTTTGGGAACCCGGCTGGGACCTGGTAACCCAGGGAAGGGGTTATGCAGCTGTGCGACAGCAGGGAATAATCAAATGGGTGCCGGCAAGATGGGTGAGGCCGGACCTTAAGACTAATAGCGACTGCAAGTCTTCTCCTACAGGACCGAACTGTGGGACGTCCTCGCAACCCGTACGCCCGTCTGGAGGAGACGAGGAAGCCGGAGGAGCGAAACACTCGTAGACGCGATGAGAAAAGGCCGCCGCACTTGTGTGTTATCCTATTGTTGCAGGTTTTGTGGCAGTTCGTTCAAAGTAGTGATGTTTAGGTTAACATGGGATGTTTGGGTTAACATGGGACGTTTACGTTGACATAGGATGTCTAGGGGAGGGGGAGATGTAGGGTACGGCGGTCGGAAGATCTCGTGCTGTGCGGAAAGAATAGGGGAGATGGGCACGTGCAGGGGAGATGGGCACGTGCCCGTATAAGGCGATGTTAACGCTATTGGCTACGGGGCGCGCTTCCGCACACAGGCGCCCTATATAAGTTCGGATGTACCTGCAATAAAGGCCATTTGCTGCATCCACCATATTGGTGTCTGTGCTCATTTGGCCCGGGTTCCCGGGTGGTGGCGCCCGTGCTCGCTCGAGGTAACGACGAGGCGATTGAAGCCGAAAGGCAGCAGTCCTTTCCAACCTTAAGCACTCTTCGGGTCTGGATCTTTTGCAGAGATCTTGCAGAGATGAGGGTGTTTGTGTAGTCAAGTTTCAAGCAGCTGTTAACCGTTGCTGCTTGTCACTCCAGTCTTCTCTGTTCTGTTCCTATTTACACATTTTTCCTCCTCCGCTGTTCTGTTTAGGCTTACTGTCTTTTATATTTTGTCTGCTGGTTTTCTTATAACACCATTAATTGATTTGATTACTGTGTAGAACCAAAAGAATGCAATACATGAATGTGTTCTGACATGAAAGTGAATGTGAATGGAAGAAGGCAAGACATGAAAATGAATTTAATATTTACTAGTTTGAATTGGGAGTCTTGAACTTTACATAACGTGTCCCTTGCACTGAGTTGCTTGTGTCTCCAGCTCATTCCTCCCATGCAGACCCATGGCAAGCAGTGCCTTATGGCCTGCTGTGCGGGGAGAAGCTGCACAATGAGCAAAGGCAAGAAATCGTTAGTTTAAATCATTAGTTTATTATTGCAGTGGCAATTCAATAACGTGTTGAACACAATCTGCTTTGTTGCCTCTGCATCGTTCCGGGCACTGATGTGTGAATGCAGGTGGATTAAAAGGGGATGACTGGAGCAGTTGCCTGTCTCCAGCTACCTGTCCTATGGCAGCCTTTTATGGTCCAGCACGTTACCGGAGCCGCAGCTTGTGCATGCTGTGTTAATGCGCCCCGCTGTGCGCTGTGTAACTGAGGAGCTGCCTCACAGCACTCAATTACCCACTTTTTCTGGCATCTGGGGCCCTCTAAGAAGACCATGCAGTTGGCAGGGGCCAACGCAGGTCCAGCTGTCCGCGTTTCATCTGCTCGTGCTCTTGCATCAATAGCCCAGCTCTGAGTAAGTGACGCTGCAGGGTGAGAGCTGGTTACAAGCATCACCTGCATCGTGTAACCCTGCAACGCAAGATTTAGTGGTGGGAGTGTTTACTTCTGCAAATATATCAGTTTAAGTAAAGACAGGGTCTCTAATCTTCCCTGGCATACAGCTGACAGAGGCAAAACTGAACTGTGGGTTTTACTGCTATATCTGTATGCCAACTGTTTATTTTTTTTTCCCCTTCTTTTTGTTAGGTTTCGCCAAAACTCATACCAATGAGGCAGATTTAAACCTGAAATACAGACTGGGCCAGAAGGCTGGTCTCCAGATGGGAGCGCAGTGAAGAGAAATTGATGTCTATTTTGCAAATTTCGTTTTTTTTTTTTTTTTTTTTTTTTTCTCCCTAAGGGCTTTGTAAGTAGTTTCCAGGTAATCAGGCTGTGCCTAGCAGCCTAAATTGTATTTTTACTTGTATAACTTTACCAACTTTAATGGAAGGGTGAATTTGTTCCCTAAATTTCAAATTGCATTGTACTAAGATGTTAGTGAACATTGTCAAAATAAATAAATAAATAAATAAAAGCCTTGTAGTCTCTCTGCCAAGGACTACATTTTTAAACAGAGTTCAGAAAATGCCTATGTAAAGTTGTAATTGCCTCTGCTTTTTGCTAATGTCACTGAACCTACAAATCACTCCTTTGCCCTGAAACTATAGCACTTACAATGTTAATGCAATGTTAATGCTCCTGTAAAATTGTGGGTTTCTTCTAGAGTGGTGTAAGGCAAATATATGGAGCTGTGAAGAGGCAGCTGGAAAATGGACTTTTCTTTCCTGGACCTCCTAATGAGTCAGTGGCAAAACTGTTTATATCTGTGGAAACTGGGTCCTTAACCCTGAATGTACCTGCTGTTTCCCCAGTGTCTGAGTGCTGGCATTAAGCAGCCTCTTCCTCTCAAAATGCAGCTCTGACCCCTTCTCTTTAAGTGGGGCAACCTAGAACAGGGCTCGTCCAAAGGAGGAAACTAAAAGGCCCCATCTCTGTCCAGAGCGGAGAGCGGCACTGCTGTCCCATGCAAACCACGGCCGCTCTCTAGGTATCTGTCATCCTTCTGCCCCCTGCCTCTACTCAAACAAAGATGGTTTTGGTGAGAGGTCTGTCCATCCAGTGTTACAGAGGAAGAAAAGAGATGTGGGCACTTAGGAGATTTGTCCCTAAGGAGATATGATTGGGTGAGTCTAAAAGCAATGTTTGCACCACTTGCTGATCAAGACATCAGCAAAACTTGAAGTCCTTGGAAGCCAAGCTTGTGATAACTAGAATGCAAGCCATGAGACAATCAAAAGAAAAGCCATTCTCATACTGGTTCTGATATGAGGTAAAGATCTCCCCTTTCCTGTCCTTAATTATGCTACATTTTTGCAAAAATGACTTTCCCTTCATAGTTAAGACTGTATTGGAGCTCCCCTTCCAGATCAGCACAATCTATCTTCATGTATAGAGCAGAGTTGACTGAAAAATTTGCAAGTACTAAAATATAATGTTCTTAAACACTTAATATACTTAAACCACTTTAGTTAAAATAGTTCTTAACATATGCCTGACATCAGCAGTGGAACATGCTAACTGACTGAAAAATATGTAAAATGTACATGCACAAATAAATATACATATGCCTATCACACCTACATGTTGGGATATGGTGCAGAAAGGCATAATAATGCTGTATGGATGAGGTATTAACTGTGTCCAGAGCATATTGTGGAAGGAATCTAACGCATTTCTAGAGAACAGATATGAAAAGAGAAATCCTTCCCCTCCCCCGCCATGGGAAGGGTACAAAATTAGTCTCGATGAACACATGAGTTTTACAGCAGTAAAAATGTTTTCATTAGAGAGATTACTCCTATTTAGTTGGATTTATTCTAAGCATTTCTTTGATAATCTCTTGTCGATAGCAGAATAGGTTGCCTGTCCTCCCACAAGGAATAGGAAACGTGCCTTTGCAGGCACCTTTTACACTGGTACAAAGTGCTTCCCCTGCTGGGTGGTAATGACTTGAGCTGCACTGTCTCTGGTACAGCCTAGACAGGTATGACTAGAGCCAGCATGTTGGGCATACGTGAAAGAAATGTGTTGACTGGGGTAGTATTTCATTTGTATGTAGGATCTGAAGCTACATTGATCAAAGAGCTCCAGAATATTTTAACCTAGCATGAGCATTTTTTTTTCTTTTGCCTAGTTTAGGTTTTCAGCTGTTTTCTCCATTTAAGTGTATTTCCTAATGCATTCACTGCTCTAGAAAAGTTACTTTCCTAAAGTTTGACCATATCTATTTTAATAGAATAGTCTAAGAGTTGGATTTAAAATTAAAAAAAAAAATACAAATTAAAAGTCTCTATATAAGAGAAGGTAACTGCATGGTAGCCCAGTATGAAACAATTTGGGTTTTGGATCGAGCCCCCAGTGAGGTTTCAGCGACGCTGCTGCGGTGCTGTGCAGAGGAGGAGGTGCCTCCCGTTGCCTTCAGAGCTGTGCAGGGCAAGGATGGCAGCCCAAGAGTGCTCTCGTTCCTCATTGTTCGGAGGTCTAGGAGAGAACACTCTGAATGTTGTTTTTAGGGGGGGAATATTATGCAAGGTGCAAGAGGTGTTGCTATTAACTCAGCCAGTTAAAAAGCTATAAATGAGCAGGGAAATCTTAAAGAAAATAAAGAAATGAAATGTTGATCTATTGCGGTTACCTGTGTTACGTTAATCTTAGCACTGAATAGTGAATTAGAGCAGGCATTTCTGAGCATATGCAAGGTAATGGAGGAGTATCTAAGGAAAGCAGCAGCTATGTTTCTTCTTCCATAGAACTATGTTTTGCTGGCACACGCACAGAAGCCATGGTTAAACTATGGCTATGAAAAAAACCTAGTGACCTGATAATGTCTAGGAGTTCAGTTCCTTGGTTTCCAGAGAAAAGAATTAGGAGCTGAGAACTGCCAAGTTTCAGCTTTTCCATTTCTCCATGTATTGCCTTGAAAAATGTACTTTCTGCCTCACTTCCTGTAGTTGTGAAAAGAGATGTTTTGCTTCCTACCTCACAGGGATGTTGTGAGGATTAACCAGCTAAGATCTGTATGACGGCTTATTTTTTCTCTTTTGCTTGGATATCACGCTCGATCAAGAATGTGGAAGACTTGAACTCTGTCATACGGGCTGGATAGTGAGTTCTGTGTCTTCTCTTACTTGTATCAGTGTAAAGCAAAGTCAATATGCTGCTGAAAACTGGGGAAGAAAGAACAGGCTCTCTCAGTATACACCAACAGTGCTGCAAATATCTGTACATTCCACTCTTTTTTTTATCTTAGGAACATTATCATAATAATACCAATATCCTCCTACCTAATGTCAGGTGTCCCTCAAAGGCACCTGCAAGAAGCCATGACTCTATTTCGTATTAAGGATTGCAAAGTAGGATTAGAAATGAAAACATTCCTGAAGGGTTTCCCCAGCTGTGGGAGCCAGCGTGGTTCATAGCCGCTGAATGCACAATCGGAGCAGCCAATCTCATGGTCAGTGTAATGAGAGATTCCTCATCCTCTTTCTCTTCTAAGGCTCTACGAAATATGGTGTGTGTGAAGGCTTATGTGGTATCACCCAGTGCATCCCCTGGTTGGCAGCACCTCACAAGCTGATACTGTGTCCCGAAAAGGTGATGATTGTGCCATGTTATCATGTTGGACTTGTTTCACATTGTATTTTATTGAGTTTTGCCCCTGTAAAATAAAAAATGAAAGGATTATATAAATATAATTATACTGTAAGCTTGGTAAACTATATGTCAAAGTCCCATGTATTTGCAAAACAATCAATTTAAAACAGTTAAAAATTCCAGGTTGTGTACAGTTTTCCTTTTTTCTTTTAATGGTTTTCTGTTCTGCCATTAGGAACATCAAACAGTTGGCATGTGTGGATGAGCTTGCGCCACCTCAACATGTGGAAAAATCTGAAGATCTTTGTTTACAGTGGAGGAATTTGAGAAAACAGAGCAAAGCTCAGATAGTTACCAGCTTCTCCCTTTCTACTTCTGTCTGTTTTGGGTCACAATGAAACATACAATTTTCACATTCTTTTTCTTTGATGACTTGCTTTTCAAACAGGTCAAATAATGCGCTACAAATGTTTTTTTTTTTCTTTTAGAAAAGTGATTAAAACTGCTATAGAAATGATGACATTTAACCTGTTTATCACTGATATTAGTTTGTGGATGCAAGCAAAAGACAGAGTTGAGATCAGTGACTCAAATGCCATTAAAAAGCTTCTATATCTTGTGTGGCAGAATATTTGCAAAACTTTTGGTTCCATAAGGAGATGCTTCTCACGGTATTCCTGATTTTTCCTTTGTTTTTCTGTCTTACAGATGGTATTTGCTGATACTCGGACATTGTTTCAGTTGTTACAGATGTTTACAGATTCTTCTCTTAAGCAACTTGCAGTTGGGGGGGGGAGCCAACTGCATAAATGTGTTAGCAATAAAACTGAAAGATGGTGAAATCGGTCTGCAGCAGCATAACCCTGTTCTCATTAAAAGCAATTCAACATTTTTAGGACATGTTAACTGTTGTTGTGAGGAAAAGAGGATGAAGATCAATCTGTAAATCTAAAATAAACCACAGATTTATAAAATTCAATGTATGAATACCTTTCCTCAGTCATGTGGGAAAGTCATTTTCTGTTTGTAAACAGGTCAATAGTTACAAAGAAAATGCCACAAACCAGTCTGGGTGAGGAATTTGACTATATTGTTGTGAACGGAACAGAGAAACACTGAGAATCAGTGATAGGTTCATTCCAGAAATGAAAAAGGTCATAACTGGTAATTATCTGAATCATCAGTGTTATAAATCTCTATCTAACAAGTTGTGTGACCCTCTGCAGAATAATCCAGTTGAATGTATCAAATTGAGAGCTTGTTTCTATGAGGATCTTAATCGTGTGGCAGATTATTTTCACAGTTGAGCTGAAATGGATAGAAAGGTCGGAAAGCAGCAAATCCAAGTAATGCAGAGGAAATGGGGAACTTGCAGGTAAGTGACCTCATGGCCACAACCTCTCTCCCAGTTGCACTGCACAGCAGTGCTGGCAGGAGGGTTTCACTTTATCAGCAGGATGGAGAGTAGCAATGGGAGGGTCGGCTGAGTGCCGGATCTCAGCCTTCCCATGAGGATTCTCAAGACTTCCACAGTCCTGCAGGTAGATCCAGGAGCAAAGACCCTGAAAATCTTGACAACAGCAGAGTTGCTGCTGCTTTCTGACCCTGGTTTTTCTTGGTTTTCCTCAGTTGTAGGCAGTGGTTGTTAGTCCTGTCACCCTGCCTTCTATCTGATACATAGCTGTTTCTCTACAGACTTATGTGTAACACACTACCAGTTCACATAGATGTCACAGGTTTTTCATTCACAAAGCCTGACCTGTGTTTTTCATGTTGAATTGCCCCTGGCAGCTATTCCTTCATTTTGCTCCTCAGTTGATTCTTACAGGACTTTCTTTGCTAGTGCCAGACCTCTAGCGGCTCCAGGCTTTATTGCTTGTGGCAGATGGGAGCAGATGGGAGCAGCTGCTGCAGCAGATGCAGCTCTTGGCCCCTAACGAGGCTTCAGGAGTCAAGGCTACAATTCCTCACTCAGTTCCTGCTGGGAGAGCCTGGTTTTATGTGGGTGCAAAGCTGCTCAGCATGTAACTCTTCTTCAGAGATGGTTTTGGTTTGAAAGTTAGTTCTGATGTATCTTATTTGGTCCTGAAATATCTTTCCTTTCCCAAGCCCTGCAGCCTCTCAGAGGCTGTGCAATAATGCATTAGCACTTATTCAGTGTTTCTAGACTGTGTCATGTTTGTATATAAATTGGGCAAAATTATTATTATGTGATGGACAAATGCCTTTAATATATTTATATCTATTTATCTATATCTGTCTTTCCACTTTGCAGCCTCCATCTTTAAGTATATTCCTCTGCACCACAACTATAGAGCACAGATTTTTTGATATGGGTGTCAGTATTCTCTGAAAACACGGCTTAGTGTCTTTCACTGAAGATCACATTCATTTCTCATGTTGTCATAGTTGATGAGCAAGTCTGCTTTAAATATAGTATCATTATAATAGTACTGTAATATTTTTATAATGATACTATTTAAAAGATTATGTTTGAGATTTCTTTTTTGAATTCAGTTTTAGAAGCATAGGTAAAAAAGTACAAACTTAGACTCAGAAAAGAGCCCATCTAGAAGAGTAGTGACAGGTCAAGTTTCTTGGATATGTGTTTTAATTGTCTTTACACCTGAGCTTGTCCCTCCATTAAAGTATTGTCCTCAGAACTACAGGTAGGAATTGATCAAGAGAGAAACACAAAAGAGAATTCTGCAAGTTGTGGATTATAAACAGGGTGTTTTGCACAGGTGCACAAAAGCTGCAGCAGAAGCCTCACTGAGTGAAGGTACATGAGCTTTACTGTAAGCCTGAGCGCGCACACACACATATCTTAGTTAAAAATTAATTATTGCACATTTAATAAACTAATTCAATATGATGATAGCTTAAGAGTCTGAGGTTTTCTCCTCCCAGGTCAGCTTTAACCCTGTGGTTGTCAAGTATTTAGGCTACAGTAAAAACTAGAAATAATCTAGTAGCTAAATATAATTTGAAAAAGCTTATAAAAATCCAATAAAGAAAGAGTGCATGAGGAGAGAGGCTTCACCACAACCTTCTTGACACTTAGTATTCAAACCCTTTGATGTTTGTACAATGCTTCACAATTTAATAGGAATGGGGCAAATCAAAACACGGCAGCATTCATTCTTCTACATAATTACCATGGGCCATATAATAGAAAACAAGTGCAGATTCCACCACACTAATTTTCAGGTGAAACTGTTGACAGTGAAAATGAATACAACTTGATTTTTCTCTAGCTATTCTGAACCTTTAAGGTGGGAAAAAAAATACTAATTTATTCATCAAACTACTGTTTACTAATGATGCTTAGGAATATTTTCTTTTTATTTGCAGTAGAATTTGGTGTTCCAAGGGAGGCTGTAAGGCAGTGTGTAACACAGTGAGAGGAATCTGCATGGCGGCAAGGAGAGCTGGTGAGGGTTTACTTGGCAAACACGCCTGTGTCTGCACCCCTAAAAGGTCAATATAAAAAAGGCTGAAAATGCCAAACGGAAAGGTAAATTCTCAGCCTGCTTTTGCCATAGATGTGCAAGCCTGCAAGGGAAAGAAGGCTGCTACGTCCTCCTGGGTGAATTAAATCAGGGGTCTGCACTGAGCACGAAGGCCCTTCTGGACACGGCCTGACTTGGGCATCAGCATCCCTTCTCTGCCTGCATCCTCGCTGTGAAGATCCTCACGATGAGGAAGCCTGCAAACCCGCCCGAGACCTTTGCCATTCCTTTAATTGTTATTATTTTCTAAAATATCGCAAAACAATAGAAATTGCTAAGCATAAAATGAGCTGTGGTAGAGACAGCATTTGAAGCAGAGGGCTCTTATTTTTGTTCAGCAAGACTTCAGAGATAACTACGACCCACAGTAAACAAATATGTAAAATCCCTGCAGTGGAGCCCCAACTCCAGAAGGTACTGGCAGAGGTGCATTTCCCTCAGGATGATTCTGCTCCCCCACCACACACACTTTGACTCTCACTCTCTGCCTTGTGTGGCATAAAAAACAGTATGAACTTTAAGTTTCCTTTCTTGTTGCAAGAGAAAACTTGTATTTTTATACCTTTTCTTCCACAGATGCTAGCAGGATAGACAGGGGATTCTCTGTGTATTTGCCAGCCAGCATTTTGGACAACTGCAAATCAGGCACAACAATTAGAAGAGCGGGAGCAGCAGTTTGCAGCAGAGCAGGATCTGATTCAGGTAATTGGATACATGTTACCTACTCTGGCTCATTTTGGGCAGCATGGAGCTACATGTCCAAAGTAACAATAAACAGCACTCTCTCTCATGAAACATTTCTGGAAGCATGCCCAAAATTTTCTGTCACAGCAGGTGAATGTTTGCCTCATCGGTGCTGACCGCTTACACAGCTTTGCCGCCAGCTCCTAAAGAGAGCGTTTCCTTGTTTGTTAGTTCAATAAACAGCAGCCTGTTATCATATTTATCTGCTGATTTAATCTAAATTGCACAGGAGATGCACGCTGCAGAACTTGTGTATGTGTGTGTGCACAATTAGCTGTTAAATCCCTCTAAGTGTTGAGACTGCAGCAGTGGTACCTTCTGCGGATTAGATGGTTAAACCTGAAGTGCAGACTGACAGGAAAGAAAAATGCAGATAATCTCCAAGCACCTACTAACCCTCTCCTACTAAATCTCTAGCCCCATTTGGCTAGTAATGAATAGGGAGAACTCAGTAAATGGAGATGGTTGGAGCAAGAAGTTTGCTGTTGTTTGTTTTTCCCTAAATAGCTGTTTTATAGAGCTGATCGGTGAGTTTCAAAGGAGAGAATGAAAGAAAAGGCAGGTGTCTGGGCTGCTGGCCTCAAATGCAGGAGCCTCAGTCAAAATCCTGCAAGCTCCAACCTAAAAACCTGGCATACAGCCAGGATTATATTAAATATGAAGGATTGAGGAGGAAAGCAGTCTGGGCCAAGAGACCCTCCTGTAAGCAGCACTGTGGTTGCACGAGAGCATGGCTGGCTTGGTCCAGCTTTCCCAGTTAGGACGTGCTGCTCTGTCCGTTTTGAAAATCATTGCAATTTGGGACTAAGCAGCCATGAATTTACAATTTATTTTTACTTTCTTTTTATTTATTTGATTTTTTTAATTCATTCTTGATGTGCAGATATTTTGCAGCACATTTTTTTGTGGCACGGGGAATTCCTGTGCCAGTCCCATTGTGGGCTGGGAAGGGCCAAGTGTCAACCCTGACAGGCAGGCACAGCCTCGCACGGGGAGTACAGAGCAGCCCTGCAGCCCCAGCCAGGGCACGGTACAGGCTGCTGCACGGCTCCTGCTCTGCCTCCCTCCCGGGCACCTCCAGGCCCAGCCTGAGCACCAGCTCCGCAGACACGCATGAGAGTCATAGGGCTTCCGGCCACGCCGCAGGTAGCAGCGTGTCTGGGGTAACCTCCCCATTCCTGTCCATTTACCTTAGCTTTCTGCTCAAAAATAGTCACTAAGCTCACTCTGGAGTTACCTCAGTATTTCCCACCAAAATGCTTGACCTGTCCCCTCCGAATTTACTTCAGGGTTTCCCTCTAAGGACTTCACCCTGCCTGCTCTGGAGTTACCTCAGCATTTCCTTCTGAATTTCTCAACCTGTCCCACCTAGATTTACCTTATAATTTCCCTCCAAAATGCTCACCAGGTCCACTGTAGGGATTCCTCAACATTTCCCTCTCCTCTCCAGAGCTACGTCAGTATTTCCTTCTACAACCCTTGCCTCTCCTCTAGATGTACATCAGCATTTCCCTCTAGGGAAACCTCACCTTCCTTCAGTATTTCCCTCCAGAGTGCTTGCACTCACCCCACTAGTTACCTCAGTTTTTCCTGCCAAAATGCTTTCTCTGTTTCCCCTAAGTTACTTCAGCATTTTTTTCTCCCAACTAGTCATATTGTTCTCCTTAGAGTTATCACCACATTCCCTTTCAAAATACTAAGCCTTTTGCCTGAGCGGTCCTTCACCTTTCAGTCCTAAACTTTGGTACTGTCTGCTCTCAGGTAGCTCAGAATTCCCTGCTAAACTGTCCTACTTTGTCCTACTCATTTATTATCTCCCATGAAAACCTTCTTGTCATTTTTGATGTACAGTAGCATCTTCCAGCAAAACTCACTGCTTCCCCCTTCTCTTGGGTACCAAAGAGCTTTCCACTGAAACACACCTATTGCCTTTTGAGGTGGCTCCCCTCTACTTCCCAAGCAAGTCCTCTGCTATAGCCCAAACCCATTTAAGCATCATCTCAAGATTTATCATCAGATCATCAGGTCTTTCATAATCCTCTCAATGCTACCCATAGGGAATTTGGCACAGCCATCCATGTCTTAATCTCAGTCCAGCCCTTTTGACCATGTGAAGGGGTGCAATTCCCTCACTGTGGAGGGGGGGGGGGAAGCCCTTTTTCAATCCCCCCTGCTTCCCCCCCCCCCCCCCCCCTTTGGATTGTGGTCATTCCTGGTCTCTGCTGCCTGTCGCAGCACAACCACCCGCCGCTCCCTCAGCGAAACTGCGCTACAGTTGGGCGTGAGCCCGCCTTAAATAGGAGCCCGTGCGCCCAGGCCTCGCGGCGGCGGGACGCCCTGGGTTGCGCCCACAGCCCCCCGGGACCCTGCAGGGTCCCTCAGAGACACCGTGGCCTCGTTCAGGTTTTGCCAGGATCCTTCCCACGTCCTCTGAGAGTTTCTCATCACGAGAACTCACCGAAGTTTCAATGCATTTCACTGCACGAAAGTGCTCTCACAAAGCTGCTTTTCCCCCACCTTTTTCCCCTTGTTTCCCCCTCCCTTTATTTTATTTTTTAACTTTCCTTTCCCTTTCTTTTCCTAAAAAATCTTGGGGATTTTTTTTTCTGTTTCAGCTGGAAAAAAACAAAAACAAATGGAAAACTGGAAACTGTATTTTCTGTTTGTTTAAACAAACACAACTAAAAGACTACTCCCCTACTCAAATGTTTACTTCTGTAAAGGAAAATATCACACTTTCCTTCCAGTGCAATAGATGTCCCCAAAATTAGTTTACCCCGCAATTAAATATTTTCCTTTATGAGGAGAACCCCTTTTGAACTCAGGAATAGATACCTTAATACAGGGAAAAGTGCAAAACAGCTAATGTCATATAGTCTCAACTATTTTTACAGACCTGCACCTAACCTGCTCAAGCCTCCATAGTCTCCCTAATAAAAAATCTTTCCTTAATAAATTATACAGTAAGTTCCCAGAGATAGCAAGTCTGGCTCAATAACAATTTATTCCAACAGAACTATTCTTTTGATCACAATAAATCTACTCTAAGAGGCCAGCAACAAAGGAGGCGGTAGTCTTTATTCTGTGTTTCTATAGAAGCTTATTTCTCTGATACTTATGATAAAGGGGGTTTACTTACAGGATAATGTATTTTTCTATATTTAAACAGAAGATCAAGACAATTTCCCTGACTATGCACAATGGAACTTCTCAAGTAACCCTGTGAAAAGATTAGAATATTACATTAATATTTTTCAGAATAAATCAGAATATCTTGTTAATGCAGAGTCAGTGGAAAGCACTTTATGAAACTAGTGGGAGTGATGTATATTTTTGAATTATCAGCAAGGATGATTTCTTGCAAAGCAGGGACCCATTCTGTAGAAAATAAAAGGAGAGAGAAGCAATCTAGCTCAGTGAATCAAGACGACTCTCAGCAGTATTTTTTTTTTTTCTAATGTGTTAGGAAAAATTGCTGCCTTGAGGAGGGGGAGCCAGCCCCTTCTGCATTCTTGGTGCTCTGTGCCTGCTCCCCCATTTCGAGCACCTTGGCTCATCCCCTAGGAGAGTACCTGGCCGCTTCTTGGGCTTGGACATTGGCAGCCCCCAGCTCTGTTGTCATGCCGAGGGGACAATGGCGCCTATGCCTGGATGCCCTCCTGAGCCATCTGGAGGGGGGAGACCCAGGAAAACTCCACATGGAAATGACCACACTGATAACAAACCCTCCTCCATGAAGCTAAGGGCATGGGAAGGACCCTCCTTCATCATCCCATGAGGTCTCACCCCCATTGAGTTCAGCAATAGTTCAGGAAAGGTAGTAGATTCAATTTTTTATCTCAGTGGCATTCTATAGTACTGTATTTTTATAGGCCTGCATCCGTTCATGTTGATTTACTCTCAAACAATAAACTTAGCCTTGCCTTTGCAAGTCTTTGCTATTTGCTGAATGCTGCAGGGTGCTGTGTTTCTTAACTAACAAGTACTTTAAAGAACCCAATCAAATCAAAGAGGAACATTTTGATATTTTATTCTTAAATGGCTGTTCATTCGGAACTGTTTATATTTATTCTCCAGAATGCTTTCTTTTCATAAGCTTTTTTTTTTTTTTTCTGTAGAAAAACATTAAATTAAAGCTTTTAGCCCAACTGCATACACTGAAGACTTTTGTAAAGAAGTGAGAATACAATGGCAGGGTTTCCAAAGAACAGTCTCTTAAAATGGACACAAGTGGCAGGAGGAAAAAGAAAGGTTAGAGCCTGTGTTGATGGAAGGGGAGCCTTCTCAATGCTACAAGCCACAGATGTCTGATGTGTAGGGCTGAAAATTGTCACTGTCGCTTTAGGTTAGCCCCATTAGCCCAGGTGGAGGCCCAAAGCTGAAGCACAGGATGGGTGGAGAACAGCAACCTGTTGATTTTTCCTGGCATTTCAGTTCGTAGAAATGTGGGACAGTACTTCCCGGCTCCAGGTAGGAGGCCCCAGCCCCCTGGGTATCCCCTCTCCCCTTACTGCATGCAGGCTGACACACAAGAGCAGCCTGAGTTTTGGCCTCCTTAGCTGAATTCTTCATCAGTCTTGCTGATGTAGGACCCTGTGCAAAGAGAGGCCATGTAAGAGGTTAATAAGGTTGAGGTGACTAGGTACCTAATATCTTTAAAGCTGAAAAGCCAAGCTTAGGTTTGTACAGCAGGGCTTTGTAGCCACACAGTTTGTGCCCCTATGTGTTCTGAGTCTGTAGAGCAGAAAATTCTCCAGCACTGCTACTTATTTTTTGCTTTTTTGATTTGGGATAGCCCTTCAGAAGGAGCAAGACCATGCCTTTCTCTAACACAGGAACCACCTCATGCTGGCTCGAGAGACTGTGGCAAGTGAACTGGGCTGGCAGCGCTGCTCCTGCCTGCTCACAAGCTCCCAAAAATGTCAATAGTGCCTCTGGCCTCTGTGAGAATTTGCATGCCATTACTTATTATTATTTTTTTAATCCCATTACTTAAATATTTTGAAACAGATGTGTTCAGAGGGTTACGTTCCCAGCTTAAAACTCCTAAAGCAGTTAAACACTAAACATAGTTTGCAGAGACCCAAAGGGGCCAGCATATTTTCATACTCTGAACTTCTGCACCACAGTGGCACAGAATTTTGTCCATAACATCTATATCAAAACCATAACTACCTTTGCTTAATATGGTAAGGAATCCATTTTAGCTAAACGAGGATAATCTATATTAATTTCACATCAAAGCAGCCTCCTGGGGTTTTGTACTAAAATAAATTGCCTTTTAAAACTGATTTTATTAAAACAGTGCCTCTTTCCAAAAATACAAAGTTTTCATGTCTGTAACCATGGAATAACCTGCCCAGAGACTTCCTAACCCCCCCCCCCAAATGCTGCCTGATATATACCCTGAAGCAGGCTTTTGTTGATTTTTTTTTTTGTAATAGTCCAGGATATTTTTTTCCAAAGGTTACAGTTAATGCAGTTTCTGGTAATATGCACAGATGGGGAAATTATTCCTTCCGGCACCTGTTCCTTGAGGTTTGCAGAGAATTTTGTCAGCCTCTCAGTGATCTCAGCTCCTGCAACTCCACTCTACCCTTACTGGCCCTAACTAATTGGGATCATGTTTTCACTGCCTTTTGGGGGATTTTTCATAATCATACTGAACATCAATTCTCTACATAACCATGAAATGCCCCACAGGTCATTTTTACCTTTTTCTTCTACTCTTGATTTTACTCTTAAGTTTTCATTTATGAGAGCAGTTTCATTTCATTAACTGACACTGATGAAAGAAGACCCAGGTATGTCCTGCCAACCCATTTTCAGTTTGCTCATTGTTTCACTGACACCATGAAAGCATTGCAATCTACTAGGCAGACATGCTGTTTCATTACCAAATTTATGTTTGTTCATATCTTAATATATTAATCGATTGTAAAGATGATGCTATCTAACTTTTCAGCTTATGGCAATAGATTAATTCATTTTGTTGGAAACAGCCACCACAAAAGCAAGCTTACATGTCTGTAGCTAAATGAACGTTGGCATGTGTAAATACATTTTTTCCGGTTGGTTTGGATAGTTTTGTGGTTAGAGAAAAAGGAAATCTTTTAATCACAAGCCTGAGAAAATAATTTGAGCGGAGCTCAGTTGCTTGGAAGAGCTTTGTGCACTTTCAGAACATCAAGTTAGCACAATGCAGACCTCAGAAAACCCTGAAATTTGGGATTAAAGTGAACCTCGGTGGAACTTTTGTTTTGCTGCTTCCAGTCTGTACTCATCAGAACTGAACACCATGGATGGTGTAAATGCAAATGATGACTGAAGTATCATTTTTATTTGATCATATAGTACAGTATTAGGTCTATGTATGCAAAGCTTGGGTGGGGAGGGTCATTAGGAACCTGCCTGGAAAGGGTTTTGCCAGGTAGGGCTTTTTTAATGTATTGGTTGGTTGCAGCATTTCCTCTTTGGTCACTAATTAGCTGACAACGTGTCACCTTTGCCATCTGAACTAGCAGGTCCTGGTTACACAGTAGTGTATTGTCATCTATAATGAAGACGGATGGAAGCAAATTAAATGCCTATACAATATTCATAGCTTTCTTAATTGCTCCCTTCCTACCAAGAATACTGACTCACCTATTCTCTTGCAAGTTTTCATCTTCTGATATACTGAACTAATTTTGTTGTATTGGCTTCACTCTTTTCCACTCTTCTATTTTGAATTTTACCTGTCTTTTTCACTGGCTTCACAATTACTCTGTCATTTTTTTGTGAAGATCTGATCAATTTGGATAATTGTGGGAGCTATTCTTTGCAAGAGTTTTAGATAATATTTTCAGTGTGTCCCAAGATGGTGGGTTTGGCATTTCCCATGAAATTTATTAGGCAGAATAATCCAAATTGGGATAAAACATTTTTCAGAGAATAGGAAATACCATGGAGAAGCAGTAGGACAAGATATTTTGCTTATAATTTTTAAGATTCACCTGACTGGTTTGGCTGGTTGGCTGGATAGTTTTGTCATTTTGTTTGTTTTTAAACAGGTCTACGTCAAGAGGACCATGGGGTTTCTAGAAACCATGCAGATCTGCAAGGGAAATTCAAAAAAGGCTTTGTGGAATATGAATTTCCCCTGACCTCTCCTACTGAAGCTACAATATAGTAAGAAAAAAGTGGCATGATAAAAAGTACAAAAAGCTCACTGAACTTCAACTATAAGTTGTACTTTAATGACATATTTGTTTTTAGATTGGCTACAAAATTTAAGATAACACTCATGAATGCATAGTACCATATTAAAACAGAAAATATATATTTTTAATATTCCTTGATTTCTAATGAATTCAGATCAAAACATTATGCACACTTTTAATAGGTTTATATTTGTTCAGTCTACAATTTATGCAACTAAACAACCAAAGAATATGCATTTTTAAAGGCTGATAATATTTAAAACTGAAAAGGGGGTTGGTTGCTATGGGGATTGCACTGAGGAATGTAGGTGAGCATCTGAACTTAAAATGCAATGTAATCTCTAGAGAACTAGTAGCTCCAGGACTCCAGAGGTAGGGCTCAGATCTGCCAGCTGAGCACAGAACCCTCTTAAATATTGTGAGGATGCTACAAAGCACATTATGAATAAGAACTGGGTCTAATCCTACCCCAAAAGATACAACCTCACTAGAATTTAATGATGCTAAGTAGCTGTTTCTCACTGAATAATTGCTAAGGAAAAATCACCATCACCCTTTTAGGTCTCTGACACTAGACAATATTTACCTACTACCCATCACTGAGAAGACAGCTATTCTGTGTTTACTATTTACAGCTGTACTAATGACTATGCAATTAAGATTGAGACCGGGTGATATACATTCAGTTGTCCTTTTAAATAATGTGGTCGCTTATTACTTCCTCTTCAAATGTTTCTGTTGTATTTCTCTTTGGGATGCTTGTGCTTGGTAAAAATGCAGGGCTTTGTCAAGAATATGGACTGTCTCCTCTGTAGGTGGACTTACTGAGCAGTAAGCAAGCAGCATTGCATTGAGCTAGCAAGTTGAAAATAGTAATTTTTGGTGTCTGAGAGACTTTGAGCACAGTTCCTGATTTTAGCCTGTAATTGCTGGATATGCTAGAACTGGAGAGACTAGGCAGATTGGATAGGTTTTTTTTGTTTATTTTATTTAAATGTCTGTTTAGGGAAATCCCAATCCCAGTTTTTTTGAGGTGTTGCTATCTACCCATTCAGGCAAGCTCTAGCCAGATATATGTCCAATATTAAAAACAAAGGC
Source organism: Tinamus guttatus (assembly GCF_059628265.1). Lineage (NCBI taxonomy): Eukaryota > Metazoa > Chordata > Aves > Tinamiformes > Tinamidae > Tinamus > Tinamus guttatus. The sequence continues at coordinate 70,275 of NW_028289532.1, read as the reverse complement.
ATGGTTTCTTGTAGCTCTCCTCTCCCTGTCTAGTAAAATTAATAAATGAAAATCTCCCTAAAAGGCTGGAAGGATAAATAATAACATGGGAAGCGTTAAGGAGTCTGTCTGAAATTAGCGTGCTCTGGTGAAAGGATCAAGATGGTCCTCTGGGCCTGCTACAACCTCAGAAATCTCCGAGAGGGGTGTGGATGGTCGCAAATGTTACTGTTCTCCATCAGTTTCTGCACCTCCATCTCTGAAAATGACAATTCCACATGTAGAAACAGCAGAGGTTGCTCAAAAGAAACTAATGTTTTTTCATGCACTGGCACTTTAGAGACAGCTACCCCTAAATTGTTTGGAACAAGGATTTGTACTTCACTTTCCACATTTTTGTCCTTGTGTGAATGCTTGTCTGAATTCAGTTCAGATGATGTAGGAGGTTTTTGTTTTCATTTTCATGTGGAATGAGCCCAAACTGCGAAGGGTGATGTGAATTGAGGTTCTTCCTGCCTCCCATCCCTTGGTCCTTCTCCTGTGCTGAAGGTTCAGCAAACTCTTCTCTCTCCAGGGCTCTCCATCCATCATGGATTTCCTCTGCCATATCTTTACTCTTTGTGTCCCTTCAGAGCTCATTTTATTATAGTTAATCAGTCAGCTGGTCATGTCCTGCCTTTTGCTTCAGTAAGTGGTAAAGTCACTCTGGCATCAAATTCTATTTAATTACTATTTGGCAGTCCTGGCATTGTACCTTCAGCCATACAACCAGCATGTGTTTTAACTTAGATCTGTTAATATTAGTCTTGTAAATCAGGACTGCTGTGCCCTCATCAGGTGTGGCAAGAAAATGTTTGTGGGTACTGAAACAGTGAAAATATCCCATATTTAGCTCAAAATTCATATGAGGCAAGGACCAGGCACTTAGAATTTATTAGTGAATTAAATACCAAAAGGGAGTGCTAAGCAAACAGGGTTGCCATCAGACATGTTAGATTATATAGACAGAATGAAGACTTTGCTGCTGTGCAGCAGGCTTGGCTGGCACAGCTGTGATAGCTGGAGGGGAGAGGTGAAAAGACTGAAGGGTAGGAACCTGCTGTGCAGGTTGCAGGGATGGCTTCCCCCACACCTTTTTTCTTTACAAAGCTTTCCCTATAAGCAGGGAAACAAACTAACAACCAAGACTGTCCAGAATGCAGTGGTCCCAGTGCCTTTCCTTTTCCAGCTGCTGGCCTGTTGCAAAGACTGTGGTTTGGTTATGTTCTATATCGATGTCCAGATTTCAACTTTCCCAAAGATTACTCAGCTTGGGAAGATGCCCCTAAGGACAGGGCTGAACCTGTAGGGACTTGGGGCAGAGGCTGCTCCAGTGGCAGTTGCCTGTGGTGAGGACTGTTAAAACACCTTGTCCCAGTGCCTGAAGAGCTGCTGCTGCAAGTGTGAAATCCCAACCTGCAGTTTCCCTGCAGCTGCTTTTTGTTCAGTACTGGTAATCTCCAATGACAAGGAGAAGCTGAAGGGCTTTGATCTAATTACAGGCAATTATTTATTAGGGAGGCTAACGAGGTCGCAGCCATCATCTCTGCTATGATCTCTTCGGGTGCTGGCTGCACGGTCCCTTATAAACGTTGCAGCTGCCTCTCCTGCACATCAGTGATATGGTGCTGTGTGGACCTGCAGGGAGAAGCAGTGGGAGGGCTGGGACAACGCTAGGCTCACGCAGCTCAGGGATTCATTTTTGGAAAAGGCAAGTCTGAGCAAAAGGCTAGGTGGAGAGAAGGGCCCCTGCATGGTCTTGCTTGTATTAATAAATATGTGTGTAGGTTTCCAGCAGGTCACAGCGATAGTTTGGAGCTGTAGCACATCTGTATGCAAACATCAGGGAAGGAGATGTAGCAGGAGAGTCTGTTCATGTTAGGGCTAGAAGGATCAATTGCTACTAAAAGCAGAAAAACTTTAAGCTAGAGGAGTTATGAAGTATATGCAGCAGTGGCAACTTTTGAAGTCTTTGTATTCTTTTGTCCATGTCTCTTGCCTTGATTTTATTTAGAATTTGAAAACTATGAGTGGAGACTTATAAAGTTGGTGGAAACTGCTTACAGCATTTCATCATAAATATCAGTGTTAAGAGAAGAATGGTGAGATAAAGGCTAAATTTTATGTAGCCATGTTCTTGAAAAGCTGAAACTAAAATGCTTATGGTAGGGTTATTACAAATTATTGGCTTCTAAAAGCTTTGGAGTACTTTTTCATCCTTAGGCTTCTTTTTTACATTCATGCGAAAACCAAAGATGCAGGTAACTCCCCATGACTCCTGTGTGGGTTTCTCACAAATTTCAGCACTGCTGAGGGCTGTATCCTCAAAGTGCAGCACTTAGTTATCAATGATGGGATGTCAGCAGCTTGGCAAGGCCCCATCTGCTTTTCATGGGGCTGGTTTGCCTACAGATTAAACTCAGGTTATTGGAAGTAGGCAAAACGGGAACTTTTTCTGTCTCCTCCTGACTCTGTGTGTGTTTGTGTGTGTGTGTGTGTGTGTGTGTTTGATTGCATAGGGGGTTGGCGCTATTTTATTAAGTTACTCTTCCCCCCATGTTTGCAGCTCACAGGCATGTGCATATGCAGGTGCTGTGGGAGGGTGTTTACTGCAGCCCCCAGTTTAGACAGGAGAGCTGCCTAGATGAGGGAAAGTAGAAGACTTGCCTTTGAGTAATATTAGCTTCAAAAATCAAACCAACATATTGAAAGGTTTATTTGATTCAAAGAAAGAGCTTAATATTAAGACTACTGTGTAGACAGTGTGGAAGATTGACCTCTAGTACTTTACAGAAAAGACAAATTTAGTTATTTGTCTCTGTCTTGGTTTAATGGTACTGTAAAACTGCATACTTTTAGAAAAGATGCATAGTGGGGCACTGTTGGAAGAAATGTTTGCTAAAGGAATGGATGTCATTAATGTGCAGTTAAAAAGAAGGTTTGACTGATAAGTTCTGAATCTATTTTAACATCTTCGAATTAGTGTTTTCCAGTCTAATCTGTCATTTCTTAAAAGAAAACCATCAGCTCATGTTTTTAATCATCCATTTATTGCATAAACTGGCAGTTCATGACACCTCTGCTTTTCATAGGAATTGGTTTTGTGTAATGTAAGGTTGTAGTTTGCTTTCTCAGAGCTGCAGCTCAATGTTTAAGTTGCATCATCAGGACTGTATTCATCTGTTGTAGTGCCATTTAGGTGAATCTCTTTGCGGTTGAAAGAGGCAGATTCTTTTTAGCTCCAGCTTATTTCCCAAGAGGTGGTGCAGCAGCAGCTCCTTGGTATAAAAACTACATCTCTCCTGATGTAGTTATTTTTTCCTAGTTATTCCTTGATCTTGCTACTAAATTGCATTTAATGGAAGAGAGGTGTGGGATGGAAATTAGCCTCACCTTAGCAAAAAATCACAACAAATGTGAACAACTTTGGGTGTAGTCATGCTGAGGCTGTGGGGAATCTGGGGTGCCTGTGTGCTGCATCTTTCAGGATCAAACCCACAGCTGTGTGTGTTGCTCCCTTCATGGTAGGACCCAGAGAGGCAGTAGGAGGCTGTGCAGGGTCCTGCCAAGGGGTTGGGGCTGCACAAGGTTTAGTAGTCACAGATGTGCTTGCTTGATGAAAACTGACCCCGTATCAAGAACCTTGAACTGCAAAATATCACTCAATGCCAGCAGCAATAATTACTGTCTATTAGAAAACATTTTTATCTGTTATAATTTATTTGTTCATCATTCATCGACATTTTTGGTGTGTTACCTCTGCTGTCTCTAATTCTATAGTTTTTGGAAAACAGTCATGAAATTAGAGTAGAATTTGAATGGAATATACAGGTTAATTTTATTTCCAACTTTGAAGGTAGGACTTTTAAAGTGAAGGCCAGTGTCAAAGCCAAATCTACCTGTTACTGTTTGCTTGCATTATCAGTATGTCTTGGAGCCCAAGTCCTTGTTGTGCAAAGGGCTTGAGACATTTGAGGGGGAGGGGGGGGAGCTTCTCTCTTCTGTTTTTTTTTTTTTCCTCCTCTCCCCATCCCTCTATCCAGAGAGATGTATTTTTCTATTGCCTATACCTCTTGGATAAAGCAGATGTCTTATTAGGTGGAGTTAGGATTAATTCAGTGATAAGAGATGCAGGGATATACCTTACAGCAAACATAACCCAACCAGACTGGAGTGCTCTTCCAGGCAGCTCTAGCAAGGTGAATGGAGCCCAGAGGAAGGGTTTGATCCAACCTACCTCTTGAGACATACTTTATACAAATTGTCTTTTAGTGCAGGCCTGGGGTGGCTGCAAGTCTGATGTCTGCAGCAGCCCCCAGGTATCAGAAGAGCCTAGAGGACAGTGCTCTCACCCTCCTTCCCTCCAAGGCCCAGCCTGACCCACCTGTATTGATGACTTTTTGCCCAGAATTCTGGTGGAGCTGATCCTTCCCAGCAGAGTGGAGGTACATGGTAACTTTGGCAATGCACTGGCAGTGAGACACTTCCATTTGTCTGCACAGCACCCTTTACCCATATGGTGACATTTGCATCTTCATCAGTTGTTGCAGTCGTGGTGGCCAAAAACACAAACAACTGGGGTAGATACAACACAAACTACGCTTTATTGTTCTCCAAGTACATTATTTATACCAAGCTTTCCTTGTCGTGGCTGCTGCTTATTGGTGAGGGCTACAAAGGACAGTAGCTAGTAACAGATTTACGATTGGATGATTCTTAGCTTGGCCAGTTTCTGCTCTGTGGCCAAAACATCCTTAAACTTGTTAATAACTTTCTGCTGTCTCCGTGTGAACTCCCTATCTCATAGATGCACTCTAATCTTTTCAAGGTTAGTGTTCTCTGCTAAGGGAGCCAGGGATTTCACAGACCAGCTGCAATCCCTGACAATTCCCCCTTTTTGTATTTGAGCTACAAAAATGGTACTAATGGTTTACTGCAGGGCCCTTTGCAGCAGACCAACCAAACAAGGTACCATTAATAACACAATTACAATAATTACCAAAATCAGCAAACCTGTTTTCACTAGAGATAGTAACCACCCAGATAGACCCCAGTTGCCAAACAACTTATTTAACCACTCCCATCCATCATCCACTTGCAACTTGCATACTCCGTCAGTTAGAGCAACTGTAGTCTTTACCCTGCCAGTTTGGATCTCTGGTCTCATTGATCCATTGCCAGCATATTATGCAGCAGTTGAAGCCCTTGTATTCGGCTCGCGTGGATACCCGCCATCAATCGGTCTTCTCCACTGGAACTCCCACCAGACACGTAGAAAAGGGATTTCAAGGATCGCTGGTAGCCAGGCATATGGTGCTTTGATTGATGGTGTTGGCTAGGGTTATCCAGACGTTGCTGCCAGTTCTTTGGGGAGGGGCTGGAGGCCAATCTCCTCCTCCATAACTTCCAAGGAGGGCAGCGATTGCAACGCAGGTCGCACACACTGTGCTGGAACCCATCGCGGTCCACTCTCTATGGAGACACAAGCATATCCCCTTCCCCAAGTTATGAGCTCATGTGGCCCAGACCATTGGCCAATAACCAAATCACGAACTTGCAGCGGTACCTGCTGTGGTACCTTTTCCGTTGTAGTCAAAGAGGAAAAATGTGAAAAAAAAATGGGTGAAAGAGTAGAGTTGTTAGGGAAGGAGAGAAAGTTAAGCACATATACAGCTTTATCTAGTCTTGCCTGTGGGGACTCCCCCTGCATTTCCCCTTTTTGGTTTTGCATGAGGTGCTTCAGAGTGCCATGCAAGTGCTCAACGATGGCTTGGCCTGTAGGGAAATGGGGAATCCCAGTCATGTGGTGAACACCCCATTGATTTAGAAAACTCTGCACCTTTTTGGAAACATAGGCAGGACCATTGTCGGTTTTTGTAGAGAAATGCTGTGCTGAGAATCTGCACCACCTGCGCCTTGCTGATAATGTACTGGGGAGTGTTAGTGAGTTGTCCTTGGCCAGCTGGGAATGGGGAGCTATGTGGGAAAGAGTAGTTAGCCGTTTCGGGTAAACAACTTTGCAGAGCTGGGAAAGAGCCTATGCGGCCGGGACATAGCAACCCCCCTAGCAACCAATCGTAGCTAACCTGGATATCCCTCAGATGCTTGTAGGTATAAATATATGCGCACTTCGGCTAATAAACGGAGCAAGACCTAACCTCATATTGAGTCTGTGTCTTGTAATCCGGATCAGCTCCCGTAAAGGCCTGTGCAGTTGTCCTGCGCTGGTTCCAACATCTGGTGCCCGAACAGGGACCCAACGGCAGGGATGTTGTGACCTGATGGCAGGGGACCAACGGCAGGGACGTTGGGACCCGACGGCAGGAAGGTGTTGTGGGCAGGCGGAGGATCCTGGGTCGCCACGGCTTGACGAGGGATCGGGGAATATCCTGGGTCGCTACGGCTTGACGGAGGATTGAGGAGCTGGGAAGCGGCGTCCGGTGTGAGGTACCCACACCGCCGGGACCAGGTGCTGGGCACGGAGTCTAGGGGCGGGGGCGGTTGAGCCGCCGGGGCCCCTCCGCGAAGACTGCCTTAAGCATGGACTGGGGGGCGGCAACACAGCTGCTATTGTATATTCTCGCCAAGCGAGAGGCGGCTGTGAGTACAAAGAAACTCTATGAGTTGTTACGATGGGCACAAGAGATGGGACATCTGCAAACTCTGGAACTTATGTATAGTGCCACTGAGTGGCAGGAGATAGGGGACTCTCTCTGCGATGCCACCATTGGGGGTAGCAAAACGGCTAAGGACTTGGGTTGTATGTGGTGAGAAATAATGATAGCGAAGGTCCTCCTCACTCCCGCGCAGTATCTGTTATGGGAAAGGGAGTGGGAGAAACAAATCCAAAAGGTGGTGAACGCACGTAACATCTCGGGAGATCCGTTGTGTGGTGTGACTGTGCAGATGCTTATGGGACGGGATCTCTATGGTGACCCCGCGACTCAGCTAACCTACTCGATGCCCCCTGCTTCGCAGAAGCAGGCGCTGTTTTTAGTGCCGTCAGAATGAAAGGCCCCATCATTTACGATGGTGAAGCAGGGATTGCAGAAGTCCTATGGAAATTTGATGAATAGGCTCGTGCAATCCCTGGAGCAAGCTACCGATGAACAGGCCCTCTGCAAGCTTTCGATCTGGTGCAGAGAGAATGGGTTCAAAGCCGAGCCCCACCTAGTATTCAAATCCGATGTGAAAGCCAAAAGCAAGGTGGCCGCCGGAGTCACGTCCGCCTTTGCGAGCACTTCAGGACCGGGACCGCCACGCCACCGAAAACCGCTGGTGTTCGGAAGATCCATCGCCAACCCCCCGCCCGTGCCTACCTCTGTGTCAGCACCTGCACCGTCTGTGCCCACGCTTCCGGACCCCCCGCCGTCACGCCTGAAGAACGGCCTGGCTGGGTCCAGGACTTGTTAGATCGCCTTGAAAAAAAAAAAAAAAAAAAAAAAGGAGAAGGGAGCGAAGAGATCAAGGAGACTTACAGGAGACTTAGGTTGCTGAGGGCTTGACGAAAGCCAGGAGGGAGGTGCAGGGGAATTTGATCTGTCTTTTAAAGTGGGGGTTGAAGAACTGTAATGCTTTAAGTGAGGACAGAAACCGTTATTAGGGCTATTATTTCTGTTTACTATGTTCATCTCTATTAGGTGTTGTATCCTTTGTATATTGATGCTGACACGAGGTATGGTTGAAAGCTGGAAATTTGTATGATCTGTAGAGTCATAAAACTGTTGTGCGAAATAGAATCCAAGATCTTGAGAAAGAAGATGTTTGCCCGCCTGGGCTGAGTGATAAGGAGTGCGGAGGCGGCTGCTCAGCCAGGTTCACAGCCGACCTCCTCCAAAAGCAGTTGAAGGCAGCTGCTCGACCAGGCTTGTAGCCAACTTAACTGCAAACATCCTCTAAATTAATTTGAAGGTCAAACACCCGAGAGGGAGGGAGATGAGAAAGGCAGGACCCTCAGATTGACGGCTGGGACCACTTACTGCTATGCGCACCTGCGCTACCAGGAGGGAAGGTTATGTGACTGAAGGCGGAGTTTGTCCACCCCCCTGGTCTGCCTGCTGGCACATACTGGCCCTACGTGGCAGGATGCACCGGGCATAAACAGACAGTGCAGAGAGAGGGGGGGTGAGACTCCTAACACTGAGACCCACGTTGTCTCTGCGGGGACGCCCACCGAGTTGGGAGCCTGTCAGCAACCCTCTAATCTGCCAACTTGAGAGAATGTTCAGTCTAAGTGTCCTGCCGATAACCAGTGGAACTCACTAGTGGTGTGCACAGCTACGTGAGGTCGTGCCACTGGACAGAAATTGTGAGCGGGAAAGCCAGGAATAACTCAGACTACGGCGTTCCCCCCCACCTCCCCCACCGATGGAGGACTGGGAGCCGTACTCTGACTTGTATCCTTGGGCAGAGATTAGGGGAATACTTAATAATTGATTGAAAAGATTGTTTTTTCACCATACCATTGCATCCTGAGGACCATGACATAGTGGAACATATGAACCAAACGCTGCAAAAGCAGTATATGTTTTAAATTTTTGAGGTTACCCCAGGACAGCCTAGTCCCTCTGATGGTCAAACACAGGCCTGGGCTAAAGGGAGCCCTGACAGAAGTAAAGTCAGGTCCGTGTAAGGTGATGCTGAGAGACTGGAACACGGGAAACTGGACGGGACCCTTGGACTTGGTAACCTAGGGAAAAGGGTATGCTTGTGTCGTTACAGATACTGGAACCAGATGGGTGCCAGAAAAATGGGTGAGACCTTGGCTGGAAGCAAACTCGCATACATCAGATGAAGCAGGCAAGCAGCTGGTTCAAGTGTGAGCCTGCAGAACAACATGGGAGGAAGAAGTGTTACTGTCATTATTAGCTGTATATTGTGGCTTTTAGGAGGTAATGTTGCTTTTAACGCTGTTATAGAAGCTGATGCTACTTTTAACACTAATGGATATGTTATACTTCTTAGGCGGATTGTTAATTATACCCAAATTAAGAGTTGTTGGCTTTGTGGGACAGCAGATCAATTTGATGCACTGGTGTTAGGTATTCCTCAAAGCGACTGGACAGACCTGAATCCATATAGCCTACTCAATACATCATATCAGTGCACACAGGAGAATGTCACAATGGAAGGAATGCCCTGAACTCCCGATGCGCCTCATGGTCGTCTCCAACCCAATCTCGGTGTTTGCCCTCATCATGCAGTGGCAAAAGAAAAAAGGGGGAGGGATTTGGAATGGGCCTTGCGGCACTCCACTGCGCTGCAGTTAGCGCTCTTGGAGTTCCCTGGGGAGGTGACTTCGGAAAGGCCCGCAGGAAAGCTTGGCCACTTCCTCACCAGCTATTCGTGGGTAGGAAGACCAAAGTGTGTAGAAAGACCTCTGCGTGATGGCCTCACGGTATTCACGGATGCAGGGAAAACCTCCAGAAGGGCGGCCATCACCTGGAAGGAGAAGGACCTATGGAAAGCCCACACCCTACAAGCGGTGGAAGGTGACTCGTTGCAGACCTTAGAACTGGCGACTGTTGCATGGGCGTTGATGCACTGGAAGAACATGCCGTTGAATATTGTATCGGACTCCTTGTACGTCGTCGTCGTAGTACAGCGAATTGAGGATGCTCTTTTGAAAGAAACTTCTAACCAGCGATTGTTCCAGCTGTTTCTACAAATCAAAAGAGCTGTGAGGTGGCGCTCGACGGCGTTCTGTGCCATCCACGTCCGGAGTCATCAATGGACACTGGGTTTGGGGAAGGGTAACGATCGGGCTGACCAGTTAATGAGCTTGGCGCGCGAGCATGGGCCACTGAATCGTTTTGAAATCACCCGTATTGCTCATGAACAGTTCCACACTAATGCCAAGGGCCTGACCCGGATGTATGATATAACTGTATCCGATGCCCGCGGAATTGTGCAGGCCTGTCCCCAGTGTAGTCATCATGGGCCAGGTCTGGGCATTGGTGTGAACCCCGAGGGCCTGAAGACATTAGAGATGTGGCAAATGGACATCACACGTACCTGAATTTGGACGCCTCAAGTATGTCCACGTGTCCATAGACACCTACTCCAAGTTTGTGTGGGCCACAGCGCAGACCGGCGAAAGGGCCCTACATGTCTGCAGGCATCTAACCACATGTTTTGCGGTCATAGGCTCGCCCGAGCACATCAAGACGGATAACGGTCCGGCCTATGTCAGTGAGTCTGTCCGACACTTTCTGATGAGCTGGGGAGTAAGGCATACCACCGGGCTCCCAAACTCTCCAACTGGTCAGGCTAGAGTGGAGCGCACAAACAGGACACTCAAGGACTATTTGCAAAAGTTCAATTCAATAGTGGACCCAAGAGAGCATTTGGATAAGGTTCTATTTGTATTAAATCATCTCTGTGTCTTCGGGGACAATGTTGATCCGCCCATTGTAATCCATGCCACCTGTGTTAATGCAGGCACTCCCACTAAGGAAATGATGGTTAATTATCATAACCCTAGAACGGGGATTTGGGAGGGCCCCGCCACTGTCGTATTTGATGGTCGAGGGCATATGTGTGTTTCTATGCCCACAGGTCCGCTATGGGTTCCCAGCAGATGGGCTCACCCAGCAAAAGGAGTCGCGGATGCGAGGGAGCATCCTGTTGAAAGGGACATGCAGGACAGTGGTGGGCAGCAGCATTGCTGATGTTCTGGGTACTGGGCTCTGGGACGGAAGGGGCTCCAGGGTACCATCCACGGTTGTTTGATCCTCGACAGAACATCTGGGTGACCTTAGCTTGAGAGCTAAATACCACGCGTTTCTGCGCTAGTCTGGCCACCCCTAGTACCCCCTTTGTAACATGTCTAGTTGGGGTACCTGTAAACGAGACCACGTGGAAGTATTTCTGGAATGCAGTAAAGGCAATGCCATCGTTGGGGAATCCCCAAACTTTGAAAAGATTGACAGCACTTGAGAACTTGGCAACGGGAATCAACCGTTTCGATCTTTGGAGCCACAACCTGCCTGCAGGGCCTGAACCACAGGAGAGAGAGTTATTAGACTCTCTTAATGCTTCTACTTGCCTTTATCTTAACGCATCGCAAAAGGGTTGCGCTTCGGGTTATAGTAATAATTGTCGCAGTAGCTCTCAGGCGCCCACCTGGTTGTACCCAATCGGCAATGGGAGTAGTTGGGATAAATGGTGTGCCAAGATGTCCCACAATTCCTCACATCCGGAATCCAGCCCTGTAACCCCTCGGACATTGCCTGCAGGATACTTCCTCATATGCGGCAACCGGGCTTGGTCCGGAATTCCAACAAGGCCCATAGGGGGTCCATGTACAGTAGGCCAAGTAAGTATGGCTTTGCCCTGGGTCCATCCTAATAGCACCAGGGTCAAAAGAAGAACTCGGCGAATGGCGCGTAGCATAACCCAGACGGAGGACTGTAATGACAACGTCCGTCTTTGGTCCAAGTGGGAGGTAATTTTTACATCCTTCTTCGTACCGGGGGCGGCAGCAGCGCGAGCCCACAAAGTCTTAGATACCCTGTCCTGCTGGGTGGTTAAACAAGCAAATGTCACCAGTCAGGTCCTCTCTAATCTTGCGCTAGATTTATCACAGGTGCAACATGTGGTGCTACAAAACAGAGCGGCCATCGACTTCCTGCTGCTAGCCCATGGGCACGGATGTGAAGACTTTGAAGGAATGTGCTGTATGGATCTGCAAGACCACTCTAAGGCAATCCACCAGCAAATCCAACAGCTGATGGAACACACCCAGAAGATACAGAAAGATGTGGGCTTCTTTGGACTGGATGGGTTAACTGATTTATTGGGTATTGGTGGATGGCTGAAATCCTTGCTTAAAACAGGATTGATGCTTTTGATTATTATGCTTTTTATCCTATGCTTATTCAGCTGTGCCTTTGCATGCTTAAGGCGAATGCTATCCTCGCATACTCATAAAGCCTGGTTGTTGCAAAGGAAAAAAGGAGGACTTATAGAGGAATGGCTTGGAGATCGAGGACACCTTACGGCTCCAGGCGGTTGGTAAAACCCCGGCATTGAAATGATCGAGAGTCCTTGAACTGCCCATCAGCAGATCAATAAACAACTGATGCTGCTCCGCAAGACGTCGGACTCTACGGCTGGGAAGATTTTGCAGACCAACATGGACTTGGGGATGGGTGCATGTATTAGTAAAATCGAGGCTAATGTTACTAGTTGTTTTATTGTTTAAGCTTTGTATTTTTAGCTGTGCTTTTGCATGTATTAGACGTAAGGTATTCTCACTTACCAGCAAGGCTTGATTAGTGCAAAAGAAAAAAGGGGGAATTGTAGAGAAATGCTGTGCTGAGAATTTGCACTGTGCTGAGAATCTGCACCACCTGCGCCTTGCTGATAATGTACTGGGGAGCGTTAGTGAGTTGTCCTTGGCCAGCTGGGAATGGGGAGCTATGTGGGAAAGAGTAGTTAGCCGTTTCGGGTAAACAACTTTGCAGAGCTGGGAAAGAGCCTATGCGGCCGGGACATAGCAACCCCCCTAGCAACCAATCGTAGCTAACCTGGATATCCCTCAGATGCTTGTAGGTATAAATATATGCGCACTTCGGCTAATAAACAGAGCAAGACCTAACCTCATATTGAGTCCGTGTCATGTAATCCGGCTCAGCTCCCAGGAGGCCTGTGCAGTTGTCCTGCGCTGGTTCCAACAGGTTTTCACTGTTTGAGGAATACCGAGAGTTGCAAAGGCACGTTGAAAATGGTGAATTACGTGTAAAGATTTCCCCCCTGCTTGGGCTGTAGCACAAGCAGCGTGGGAAAATGTATCAACAGAAACATGGACAAACTGAAGCTGCCCAAATTCAGAGATATGGGTGACATCCGTTTGCCACAATTTTAACGCTTGTAGGCCTCTCGGGTTAACTCCATAGAAAACAGGTGTCAAGGACAGCAGACAATCAGGGCAGGCAGCAACTATGGATTGTGCCGTGGATTGCATCAAGCCAAATTGTCGACTCAGTGCTGAGCTGCCCTGGTGAAAAAAGCAATGAGATAATAAAGCCTGCTGGTGTTTGTTAGGGAGCGGACCCAAGGCCACAGCAGACACAAGGGCATCAGCCCTAGCATTGCCCTCTGCGAAAAAAAAACAGGAAATGCAGTATGACTGCAAATAAGTAATATAAAGTAGGGTTCAGTTCTCTGTTGTATTGTGGACCATAAGTCCAAAAGTACCGAAAACAGTGGGCACTGGTCAGTAAAGTCAAGTCTTGTCAAGGTCTGATCCAATTCAATGACCCCATCAATTTTTGGACATCAGTAAGTGCTTGAACGTTAACACTAAGTTTGATGGGTTGGGGTGTTACTCGTCAGGCAGTGACTGTAAGCCCTAAGCATTTCCAGGGGTCAGTTCTTTGCACCTTCTCTGGTGCTATAACCAAGCCAAAATGCTGTAAGGATTGTCTAGCTACTTTTTCTAGGTCGTTCAGCTGCTCCCTTTTCTGGGCTGCAAGCAAAATGTCATCCATGTAATGGTAACAATAACAGTCTGGGAACTGTTCTTGAACAGGAGATAAGGCTTGAGCAACAAACCATTGGCAAATTGTTGGCAAATTTTTCATACCTTGAGGTAACACCTTCCATTGATATATTGTGGCTGGCTCAGAATGGTTTATAGGTAATACGGTAAAAGCATTTTTTTCCCTATCCTGGGGTGCTAATGGAATGGTAAAGAAACAGTCCTTCAGGTCTATTACCACAATATCCGAGTCCATAGGGATCATTGAGGGTGCAGGAAGGCCAGGCTGTAAAGCTCCCATGGTGGCCATGGCAGCATTTACCTGTCATAGGTCATGTAAAAGTCGCCATTTCCCAGATTTCTTCTTAATCACAAATACAGGGGTATTCCAAGGACTGTGAGAGGGTTCAATGTGCCCAGTCACAAGCTGTTCTGACACCAATTCTTGCAGGGCTTGCAACTTTTCCTCTGCTAGGGGCCACTGATCCACCCACACAGGCCTGTCAGTTAACCAGGTTAAAGCAAGTGTGGGTCGACGCACACCCTGCAACGCAGTGGCCCCTGTCAAAAATCCGTCATAATCCTGACCCCCCCATTGTCCTAAACAATCTCTTCCCCACAAGTTCAGGGGTGCAGAGGTTATGTATGGTTTGATCGTTGCTATTTGCCCTTCAGGATTGGTGATCAGCACAGGTACAAGAGACATGCCCCCTTGAGTGGATCCCCCCAGCCCTACTACACCCATCCCAGTATTCATAATGGGCCAAGACAACGGCCAGGAATGTTGAGAGATAATAGTCACATCAGCCCCAGTGTCCAACAAACCCGTAATCTTCAACGTTGATGGTGAATAGCCTTTCTTGGAGATGGTACACATCATTTGTGGCCTCTGCGCTGATATAGGTTGCGACCAGAAAACTTGGGGTGGACCCGTAGAGCCAAAGCCTCCTTCTCGTTGTTCCTTAAATTCTGTGTGAGGAACACAACTCAAAAAAGGCACAAGTTGAGCGACACGGGTACCTTTGGGAATTGTTACTGGGGAATAGGGAGTAGACATCATTCTTCGAAATCCACAGTCATTCTCCATGACTCATCACTCTTTTTGATGGGCCAGACAGGGTTATTCCAAGCTGTGGTAGTGGGTTTAAAACTCCTGCATCCACTAGGTCTTTAATTGTCTGCGAAATGTCTTCATGCCCCCCAGAATCTTGTACTGCATCATGGCCATCAATTTAGTTGTGGCAGGAATCTGCACAGGGGGCATTTTGACTTTTCTGACTAAAATTGTCTGGGTACTAATATAGTTCTTTGTTCCAAATTGGTACAAACCATCAGAAAGGTTCAAAGTCAGTCCCTTTAAAATATCAATTCCAATTATATATTCAGCGTCAGGAATAATCATAACTGAAAACAATCATTTTGGGAGATTCTCTAATATGTGACATCTATAATGACATCTCTAATATGAGACTCTAATATGTGCACATCAGAATCTCTAATTATTGTGGATTTTGCCACGGCCAGATCGACTCCTGCACTCCTGCAAGTTGCGGAGGAGAGTTCGCAGAGGCAGCCATCGTTTGGGGATATTAGTTCGCCACGTCCCTCATGATGCAGCAGCTCCTGTTTCCCTGCAACCGTGTACCGTTCTTATAAAATCGTGACAGACATTCTGCTGCCCTATGCCCAAACTTTTGGCATTTTGTACAGTTCCCATTAAATCCTTTCAGGCCCACACCTTCAATCCTAAATTTGTTAGGACACTTCCTTTTCACATGTCCTGGTTGGCCACATTGAAAACACGCTCCGTGAAATCCTTTATCCCCCTTTCCAGACATTCTCCCCTCTTTGAGGGCTGCGGCCAAAGCCATGGCATGTATTTTAGCCTTCTGCTCTTCCTCAACCATTGGTGCTCGGGAACACACTTCTATCATTTGAACAATTGAGGCCCCTGGTGGCAGAGTAGCCAGTAGTTGTTTACAGGATTGGTTCGCGTTTTGAATTGCCAATTCTTTAGCCGATATCGCTTTCATCTCTGGAGGCACATTAGGTGCCATATCCAGGGCATCCTTTAGCCGGTCGACAAAGCCGAAAAAAGGCTCGTTTGGCTTTTGTACTATTTTGGTATATGGTAATTGAGGTGTTCCTATCTGTGGCAGGGCAAGAAAGGTTGCTAAAGCTGCATTTTTCGACTGTTGTAATATTCTAGGATGAAGCGCTGCTTGGGCCTCGGGTGCCCGATAACACCCATTTCCCATCAGTTGGTCGAGAGTGGCGATCCTTAATGGATCATCCATACTACAATTTAAATTTTCCAATTGCTTTTCTTCCAACCTTTCTTGCCACTTCGCTAGCCAGAGCATATAAGTAGTGGAGGAAAGCAAAAGTTCCATTATAGCCCTGCTGTCCGCAGGAACCATATTAGAATATTTAAACAAAGCAGAGATTTGGTTTTGAACTAACTTATTATCATGTCCATATTGCATCACTGTTTTTTGTAAACCTTGCACCAATTTCCAATCTAAAGGTTCCCACTTGGGGCCCTGGGCTCCCACTACTACGGGGGCTGCTAGTGGAGTTAATACAAATTCCCCCTGTAACCAAGCATTCTCTATCAACCCCTTATACCGCGCTCCCGCATTAAAAGTTGGATCAACAGGTAGCACCACATCCTTACACTTTCCCCCACCATCACTTCCACCTGCAGTGGCTCAGAGCCACAACAACAATCCCTCCTCAGCTGGATCGCTCCCTCCAGCTGCTTCCCCTTTCTTTTGAATCTCCCATAACTCCTCTACCTCCCTGCCCAAAAGGCACCCCTCCAGGCCAAGCTTTGCCTGTAGATAACTTTTTGCTTTATCAACTGTCATATTCCCTTCTTTGACCATCTGCAGTACCCACTCTTTTTTCTGTCTCAAAACCTCTTCAGTCACCTTAAAGCTAGAAGTACCTCTTCGCGCCTCCCACTGCCCCAATTGTTTATCCACATTCTCCAACCCCTCTACTATAGCCTTATGGGCAGCCTTATATGCTGCCTTCACATCCCTTGCCCTGGACCCGCCGTCTAATTGCCGCATCTGTTCCAATAACTCCGTCATCCTCTCCACTTGCTCCCGAAGTTCTCGTCACATTCCTTGGACAATGGCGTCATCGTCGTCCGATCCATCCGGGATCGGTGCTTTAATCGGATCCACGTCCATCTCGGGCACTGTGGGGGGTGGTCGTTCCGGGGGTGGTCGCTCCTCCCCCTCCCACGGTGGAAGATACTCATCCGCTCCCCCCCATACTTCACGTTCAGCTAAAGTTACTGGGCACGCCTGCCGAGATGAAGCCCCTTTCTCCTTATCGTCCATTTCCTCGCATAGACTCGGCTCAATAATTTCAGTCCACTCGGAGTCTCCCGAACTATTCTCCTCCCCTTTTCCTCCACGGAATGCTTCCTGCAAAGCAGCAGCGACTTGAGCCTCCCCGTGCAACTGTTCAAGCATTAGCCGCACAGGACAATATATTTTCGCAAGTCGCCGAGCTTCCTCTGAACCTACTTGCACACCATCCCACAGTTCCTTTCCCACTCGCTCCCAGGACTCGAGCTTATATACCTGGGAAGTTTCTTCTATGAGTCTTTTCTGCTTACAAAACAGCAGTAAGTCAATTAAATCGGCTTTTGAGATCTCAGTCTCAGTCTTTTGAGCGAGCTTTAATAAACATTCTACAGTAGCACGCTCCGTTGCTGATGCAGCAATTTCCATTCTAGTTGCTGATGCAGCAATTCCCATCCTGCTCCCTGACTCACCAGGTCAGTCCTGACTCACTAGGTCAGCCGTGGCCACAATCTGCCTTTCTTCGGGCACCCAGCTACTTCTCCGCTGGCTGCAGGATCCCTCGCATTCTCGGCTCCACTTTACCCACAATCACGTCGAGGTCACCAGATGCCGAGGCCCGCCCCCACAAGCCAGAGTGAACAACACTTCAATATGAAGCAAGTTCAACTCATTCTGCTGTCGTCTGCAACAGAGCTTTATACCAGTACACGTGGGCATGCGCTAAGAAGCAGCATTCTCATTTGTCGGGCTACAAGCTCGCAGCTGATTGGCGCTCTGCTCGGTGCTCCGTTGCTAGGTCTCCCGGGCGTCGGTCCAGTCTCCCTGAAACTTGCCCACGAACACGTTCTTCTCCTCTGAGTGACCCCCGAATCCCATTACCCCAGTTTCTTATATTCTTACAAAAATACTAAGACCCCAACAATGGCCACTGTGAGGAATTCACATCTGTGCTTTGTTAACTGTGGTTCATCCTTCTTCATTTAAGAACCAAGTTTAACATCCTTATTATAATCTACAAAGTCGCTGCTGAAATAACAATGAATTTTCTGGTTAAGGGGCTTGCTTGTCCTCCAGAACAGGCCTGTGGTCCAGGGAGGATAATACTTCTGGGGTACACATTCTGCATTGCTCAAGATGCACAGAGCATCCTCAGCTGAGTATCCCTGTTGGAAGAGGAGAGAGCAGGCTGAGCATGAGTCTGGCTGTGATGTTAAAGAATAATATAGCAATTCTTCTTTAGGATGAAGAAGTGGTGCTAATGCACACTAAAAGAGCAAAACACCCCAGTCTCCTTTAGTATATACATTCAGGCCCTTCAGTAAACCAAGGGTTGTGGAAGGCAAGCAGAAAGATGGGGCGATCTTGTGATTAGGGTGTTGCCTTCAGGCCTTATCCTATCTTTAGGAACTTCTGACCTATTTTTTTAATCTTTGTGCTTTGCTTTCCTGTTCATAAGATGATGACTTGAAGTACTATTTTGGTTTCTTATCTGGGCAAGGTAAGATTTTGTTGATGAATGATTGTAAGACAAGGAGGTAATGTATCAAAGGGAAAATACCATTTGTTCTTGAATCCATGGTCTTATCTGGATAAAACTAAAATTAGCACCTAGATATTAAGGATTATTTTCTATAATTACAAATGTTGGACAGAAAAAGAATTTAAGATATGTTCAAATAAAGCCTTGGAACAGCTTAGGTGAAAGTCACCATAAACTAGCTCTCTCATTTATTTTCTTGTCTGTAATGAAGAATAGAAGCCTTTACCACCTTTTTTTCTTTTTACTGAGAATTCCTTTCTAGACAGCACATTTGACACTGTTGAAACTGTTTCTTGATCAAATGCCAAGTCCTCCATGTTCTCTACAAAATGATGCTAGTCCTTACCCAGAGTACAGAAGCAAGCTTACCTGTGCTCATCTCAAAAGTTACCGTGATGATGCCATGCTGTGATTACAAAGGTGACCCAACCACTGCTACCAGTATCGGTCTGTGCTGCAGACCTAAAATAATAGCTTACTGCTGGGCCTGAAGAATGTATTAAGCTGAGGAAAAGATGCTGCTCAAGCTGCATATCACCCCACAGCCATGCTTGGCCCAGTGAGTTGCATGGACACAGCGCTTGCACCTCTCTGGGACTGCCCTGTATGGGACTGATGGTGCCAGGAGAGGAGAGCAGAGCTGCTCCTGCACAGGCCTTCCTGATCACAGGAACAGACAGCAGGCAGAGCCAGGGAGGATGTGTCAGGCTGCACGCACCAAACTGTGAAGCTAAACAAAACTGTTGGATCTAATTTTATGTATAGTAGCATTAGCAGTATGTCTAAAGTCAAGGGAGATGTTCAACTCATTTTATTCTGTCTTAGAAAATCCCAGTTAATTTGATATACATGACATTAATTCCCTTTTATGTACACACTAAATATTTCTGCATTAGCCAATGAAAGTAGGCAATTCATAGAGCTGAAGGCTTTGCTCTCATTTGCAGTTTAATATGTCAATAAGAACGATGTAATTTCCTTAAAATGAATAACTAAGGACTAGTTGGTTGTTAATGGGCCAAGGTGTGCAGAGAAACAATCAAACCCTTCTGGTCATTAATCCTCAGGATCAACATGTTCTGGTTATTACTGCATAATTATTTGATAAAGTCTTTTTCAACAGGAAGAGAACCAAGTTCTTTGAGCACAATGTGCAATGAATCTGTCATGTTTTTTTCATTATGGCTAATTCTTACTTTAGGAGATATATTCCTGGAAGATAATGTATCTATTCTAATGTTTCGGTTGTTTTCAGTACTACAAAACAAGAGGTGATGATGCTTTCTAACTGTTTTAATCTGCATTTTTTTAAAGAAGCAATGCACATTAAAGGCAGTGTTTTGGGTTGGGCATACAAAGTAGAGGTGAAGGGAAACTATATAATTTTGAAGGAGACACAACTGCATGTGTGACTAGGAGAAGACTACATATAATTTGAATTTAATATCTCCTTCAACAAATACTTTTTCTTTCTGATGCTCAGAAATTGAATGAGATTTTATGTACTATTTGATTTACTATTAAATGTATTTTTGAAATGATTGCTTTGAAGAGTAGCTAGTCTTCAAAAAGAATTATCTTGAGCTGTTTTAGTTGGATACATATGTTATATGGCAATTAAGAACAAGCCTTAAACCTATGCTGCCAGGCCAAAGGTTTAGGAATTCAAAATAAATTTAAATTTCTAGCATATTCAATTAATATCAGTTTTTGTTTGTGTGTAGGCTCTTATAGTAAATGCATTGGATAGAATATTCTCAGAAACAAATTCAAGGAAACCTCATTGTATGAGGGTATTGTATTAGGGAAGCTAATGTAAAATCTTAAATGAATATTCATTTAGTTGTTTCTTTTTGCCCGCAGTGCTTGGCCAACTAAACTGATCAACTTCTCAAATCAAATTATAAAGCAGATCTTTCCCATTCCTTTGTGAATACTTTATGAGTTTAGGTCCTGATCCAGAAGACTTAGTGGGAATCAAATCCAGTCAAAATTATTTCAATGTTTGATTGGTAGCAGTCTGATCTTTTTCATGATTAGAAGGCACTTTTCCAAGAAACAGATACCCCTGTCAGCAGCCTGAAATGAGAACTCTAAATGCCTTATTGATACTGTTTGCTTCAACAGCTGTTTGCTGTTATGAATTTGTATAAACAATTAGTAATATCGTGCATCCCAATACCATCAGATCAGCAATTGTCTATTTTAATTATAGGCTTGTGATGGAAAATCAATGAGAGCATCTTTGTAGGCGTTAGTGTACAACAAAGTCTAAAGAAGTTGATCAGCTGAAGCAAGTCTAGCAGAGGGCTATTGGGATGCTCAGGGCTGGGGCACCTGCCCTTCATGGAGAAGCTGAGGGAGCAGGGCTCCTTCCATGGGGGAAGGGAAGGCTTTGGGGGGCTCAAAACAGCCTTCCTACACCCATGAGGAGGGTATCAAAAAGACAAAGTGCTGCTCTCCATGCAGCAGTGTATGATGGGAGGATGAGAGATGATGAATGTAAGTTGAAAGCAGAAATGGATACAAGGGACACCTTTCACCCACAGGGAGAGTGGACCGGGTTGCTTGGAGGGGCAGTGTGGTCTCTATCCTTGGAGGCTTTCAAGCCCAGACTGGACAAAGCCCTGAGTAACTTGATCTGACCTCTGAGCAGAATACCAGATTTGAGACAGCCTGTAGTCCCTGCCGGCCTCTTTTACTCTGCAATCCTTTAGGGAAAAAGCCCACAAACAACTCTGGGCCACACCTATTTGCTTAAATGATGACATGCTGAATTTGATGAAGCATGCGATCTCTTCAACCCCAAATTTCATGCAGATTTCTTCATTTTTAAACCAAGGCTATTGTTTGAAACCCTTATCAACCCTCTCTTCGGTTTCTACAGGTTTTTGTTGGATGTGTGGCTCTCATTGTGAGGCACCCATGCCAGCTGACCACACTTCTTTCTCATAACTTTTCATTTTAAGTAGTGGTTCTCTCTTAAAAGCCAAGAAGCTAATTTAAGATGTTTTATTGTGTGCTTATAATCATTCTTTTATCATTATTTTTTCTATATACCTTGACTATCTGATGTTCTCTCCTTCAGTGCGAGCCATCTGAAAACTGACTGGATTCCTGGACACAACAGAGATTATACTGAATATGCAGGGTTTGGAGGTTCCTGTATACCCTTGACCGATGAATGGTATGTCTCTATTGGGGAAGATCATCCTCTTTGATTGCACAATTTTGGGAGGGATGCACATGGAGCGGTGAGGGAGGAAGGGGACACTTTTGTCCTAGTCACACATGCAGTTTTGTCCTTCAAAAATATATAGTTTCCCTTCACCTTTACTTTGTATGCTCAACCCAAAACACTGCCTTTAATGTGCATTGCTGCTTTAAAAAATGCAGATTAAAACAGTAAGTAAGCATAATCATCTCTTGTTTTGCAGTACTGAAAGCAACAGAAACATTCAAGCAGATACATTAGGGAAAATATGGGTCTTCTGGTGAACGGGGTGGGTACCCTGGTTACGAAAGACACAGAAAAAGCAGAGTTACTGAATGCCTTCTTCGCTTCAGTGTTTACGAAGGGCAGCCCTCTAGAATCCCAGACCCTAGAGACAAGAGAAGAAGCCTGGAGAGAGGAAGACTTGTCCTGGGTAGAGGAAGATTGTGTCAGAGAGCACCTAAGGAAACTCGATACCCACAAATCCATGGGCCCTGATGGGATGCACCCCAGAGTGCTGCATGAGGTGGAGGATGTTATTGCTAAGCTGCTCTCCATCATCTTCGAAAGGTCCTGGAGAACAGGGGAGGTGCCAGATGACTGGAAGAAAGCCAACGTCACGCCAGTCTTCAAAAAAGGCAAGAAGGAGGACCCAGGCAACTACAGTCAGCCTCACCTCCATCCCCAGAAAAGTGATGGAACGGCTCATACTGGCCGTTGTCTCCAGGCACATGGAGGACAAGAAGGTGCTCAAGAGTAGTCAGCATGGATTCACCAAGGGGAAATCTTGCTTGACTAACCTGATAGCCTTCTATGATGGAATGACCAGCTGGGTAGATGAGGGGAGAGTGGTGGATGTCATCTATCTTGACTTCAGCAAGGCTTTTGACACCATCCCTCATAGCATCCCCCTGGGCAAGCTCCAGCAGTGTGGGTTAGATGAGTGCGCAGTGAGGTGGATTAGGAACTGGCTGGATGGCAGAGCTCAGAGGGTGGTGATCAGCAGTGCTGAGTCTAGGTGGAGGCCTGTAGCTAGCAGTGTCCCCCAGGGGTCAGTCCTTGGTCCTGTCCTGTTCAATTTATTCATCAATGACCTGGATGAAGGCACAGAGTGCTCCCTCAGCAAGTTTGCTGATGATACCAAACTGGGAGGAGTAGCCGATACTCCAGAGGGCTGCGCTGCCATCCAGAGGGACCTGGACAGACTGGGCAACTGGGCGGTGAGAAATCTTATGAAATTCAACAAGGCCAAGTGCAAGGTCCTGCATCTGGGGAGGAATAACCCCAGACAGCAGTACAGGCTGGGGACGGATGTTTTGGAGAGCAGCTCTGCAGAGAGGGACCTGGGTGTCATGGTGGACGACAAGTTGACCATGAGGCAGCAGTGTGCCCTCGTGGCCAAGGAGGTCAGTGGGATCCTGGGGTGCGTTAAGAAGAGCGTCTCCAGCAAGTCAAGGGAGGTGATCCTGCCCCTCAGCCCTGGTGAGGCCACATCTGGAGCACTGAGTCTGGTTTTGGGCTCCACAGGACAAGAGGGATGTGGAGCTGCTGGAGAGAGTCCAGCACAGGGCTACAAGGATGATCAGGGGCCTGGAACATCTGCCCTACGAGGAGAGGCTGAGGGAGATGGGCCTGTTCAGCCTGGAGAAGAAAAGGCTGAGAGGGGACCTGATCGGTGTCTATAAGTATCTCAAGGGAGGGAGTGAGAAGGATGGTGCTGGCCTTTTTTCCCTGGTGGCCACTGATAGAACTAGAGGAAACGGCCACAAACTAAAGCATCAAAAGTTCCACAGGAACTTAAGGAAAAATTTCTTAACAGTGAGGGTGCCAGAGCACTGGAACAGGCTGCCCAGAGAGGTTGTGGAGTCTCCTTCTCTGGAGATCTTCAAAGCCCGCTTGGACGCAGTCCTGTGCCACGTGCTCTAGGTGACCCTGCATGTACAGGGAGGTTGGACTAGATGACCTCTAGAGGTCCCTTCCAACCTTAATGATTCTATGAAAGTTTGTGCAGTCTGTATTTGCATTTATAGTTGTCAAGTAAATATTTCTTCTCCCATGATTGAATTGGCTGGCCTTGGAAATCCTCATCTCTGTGAGGATAAAGCAGTACATATCTGCTATCTGCTTGTTTCTCAAATGATTGGTGCCTTATTTTATGCTGTTACCTTTTAAATGTTAAATATAATGGAGTTTGTTTTATGCCTTACTTATTGATTATGTTATGAGCAAGCTGCTGTGCACTGGAGCTCTAGACAAAAATCGGGGAAAGTTCTGCCTGTTATCTTATAAGAAACATGTCAATTTGTTATCCAGTTCATATGTATCAGTTTTAAAGCACTCATTTTTCAATCATGACGCTATGGAATGAGGTCAAGTATATGTTACCAAAGTCAATGCTTCAGGCAAGTTACCTTTAGTCACTCATTAAATGAAATTAGCTTTGTCTGATAAAACTTGTTTTCCATAAAATCACACTGACTCAAGTTAATTTTTCTTATCTGCTAATTTTTTATTAGTTGAACTTATATGACAGAGTAGATTACCTAATAACAGCCAAGGAAGGTTGAGTTTCAATTAATTATATTCTTCTCCAGCTACGCCTGAATGACTAATACAGCAAGCAACATAGAAGGGTGGGGGCAGCAGGTCAATTGGAAGTTGATTTGGAAAGTGCCTCCCATAGCTACTCTGGGTGTTGGCAATAACTAGGATTTGTTGCTGTGGAATAGGGAGGGAGAGAAGGGGAGAGAGAGAGAAAGTGAAATAGGGATGGCAAGGTGGGTGGGGAGGCAGGAAGGAGGCAAGAGGCATGGAAAAAACATCAAATGGATGAGGCCAAATAGACCTTAACCTTTGAGGTTAGTATATTTTCCTTGTCTGCAATGCAAAAGCCTTCACTGTTTGGGAAGAATAAAGATCAACAGTGGCAAACATGTTGCCATGTCAGATGTAAGATAGCTCATTTTCTGTGGGCTGGATCTTCTACAATTGTTTATTTGATTTCCCACTATTTTGTCTGAGATTGCCATCAGTTTAACCCACCATCTGTTGGCGTTTGCTCCTACTTAAGTGTGGACAATGTTATAGCTCTTAGTTCTCAGATGTTTTCTCTGGCCTTTCCAAATGGCGAGAAAAAAAAGTATTTTGCAGGATTCAGAAGGAATTGGAACAGGTAAAACTTTCAGACCTTGAAAGACTTCTAAGGAGGAATGTAAATGAAACTTCACAGGAAAAAAAAAAACTCTTTTAAACAATCTTTTAATTAAAAATTGAAGATTTACAGGAAGTTAAGAAATAAAAACATCAGATGACTAGATAATGATGGAATCCTGTAGCATGTCAAGTAGCATGCAAAACAAGGATGCTAATATAGATATAACAACCTGGTAAAGACTCTTAACTAGCTTATAACCAATGTTTTTTCACATTCCAGACATGCAGATCCTCCCACCAGATTTCTGTATTGCCAATTATATTAAATGTCTTCTTGTAAATGAGGAATTTCCAGTTCTTTTTGCTTCCCACTGCAAATGCTAACAACTGAAATACTATCTTTTCATATTTTCTGTCTTTGTAGGTCAATTTTTTTCATAATTTACTGATTTAATGTCTATATTACATTTGTTTCTTTTGCATATCCCTGTACATTTTTTAAGTAATACCTTCCTTATTGCTCTGCTTGCTTCCATTCCTAATAATTATTGCTGCAACACAGGAGGTACAGGTCATCCAGTTTTTCAAAAAGCTGTAGTGTTTAAGGCTGTGAAAAAGGAAAAACTGTTTCATTCTAGTAATATGGCTAGTGATGTGCCTCTATCTTCCTGTTCCTATCTCACTAATGGGGTCAGGAAAAAAAAAAAAAAAAAAGTAATGAGCTGCTTCTCTTGCTTGTCTTCCTTTGTTTGATATTGTATCGGTCCTGGTGTATGTCATGATTAGTGGATGTTTTCCAGATGTCTTCATAATTCTATCCCATTCCTGCAGTTAAAGCAAAAACTCAAGATTTGTGCTTTTCTTTCTTCCTCCAAAGAGACAATATGTACAAGCCTGTTGTTCTTGTGTCCATTACTGATGTTTCACCCATAACCTTATATTGATAATGACTGTTCTTAATTTTGGTGTGGCTGAAAAACTTGATGCTTAATTCATACCACAAGGATGCCTATCAAGTTGCATCATCTGTAGTTTCTTGGAAGTCAACTTGCTGAGAATCTGGTAACCATTTGAACATGCGAAATTGTACTTTAAATTTTGAGTCATAGCCTGCACATCCTCTTACAGTGACAGAGTATATATATTTTATTGCTGTAATTCCTCTGATATCCAAGCATCTTCCTTCTCATCTATGCTGGATGGTCTGCAGACTTTCAGGAAAAGTTTTCAAAAGCTTTTCTAAAGCAAAGCAAGAGCTCTGTAGGAGCTTGAAACTTACTGCTCCATGCTGGTGTTAAGCAGTAGGCAGCTGATAAAATCTCACATGTGGAGTCAAGGTACCCTCTGCCAATGCATCCAACCAAATGCACCTGGCCAGAATGGGGCACCTCAAGGACTGCAAAGATAAACTGTCCCCTCACATACATGGGCAACAGCATAACTGTTTCCTTGTTGCCTTGTCTTATGTATTCCTTGGGCAAACCAGCTATAAAAGCAACCACTCCATGAAGAAAGTGATGAAAATGGTTCCTGGTGAGTTCACTGAGAGTTATAATCAGTACTCTGAACAGCAAACAGTAGGCAGTGTGCCTTGGCTTAGGTAGGGATGTGGTCAGGGCACTGGACATTAATATGAATGAGAGAAAGGAAAGATTAAGAGAAGTTGCTAAGCAAAGAGGGAAATTATTCTTGGAAATGGCATTTGGACTGAAAAGGACCAATGTCTGATCTAAACCTTCCTGTTGCAGAGGGGTTAACCTAATAAGACTGCTATGCAGCTCTCTGCACTGGACTCTTCACTGTCTCTAATGGAGGCTCCTTAATATCAAGATAACTGATTTAAAGAGAGAAGCTGTAACTTACAGAAGTGAAATGGGCTAAGATAAAACTAGTGGGGGGAAAAGACAGGCAATAACTGCTTGCAGTGAGAAAGGTGAAGCCCTGTCATTGCTGGAGTATGAGCACAGATAGCACTGTGAAAAAGAGCACGTAGCTGTTCAGCACATCAATTTGCTTCTGCACAGTACATTTGCAAGTGGCATGTTAGGTATTTTTTGTTTAGGTGTATGATATAACAGTATACTAACATATTGGAAAACATAATGCTGTGCAAAAATGAACAGAATTAAAATGGATCACAACAGTCATTCATATGTTGGCCTCCTGAATTGATATTCAGTATAAAAATCACATATAACTCTTTCCCAAGGATTAGTCTAAAAAGAGTTCCCTGATGTACCCACCAGATTTGTATATCTATGTTATACTCAGGAAACTATTTAGTGTAGCCCTGGCAAAGCCAAAATCTTTAAAGCAATGTATGGGTCTGATCAGATCCACAGCACTACTGCTAATTTCAACAGGAATTTGAGTATTTTAGTGTTTCACAAATTTGGCAGTAGCTCCTACTGCAGAGTCTCAACTCTCTGCTCAGATTCTAGACAGTATCAAGAGTACACATATGAAGTGTTTATTTCTAATAACTTTAATAATCAAGAAGCTTTATGAATAGCACTCCTAGTTAGCAGTGATTTTTCCTAATATGACTCATAGCACACTGAGGATGGAGTAGTCAAAGCTAAGCATCTAATTTTGCGCTATTCTCTAGTGTGGACAAAAGCACTGTTATAAAAGGATTGTATCAGTATAGATCCTTCCTGTAAATTCCGTAATGTGTGTGGGACGTAGTGGCCTTTCCCCTTTGAAACCATCACATTACGATAGCAAGGAAAAGCGTACATTAAAAATAAAGACCACTTTGGTATTTTAGTTTTGAAGCTGATCTCATAAAATGTTAAGGTCTCAATACACTCTCATCTTCTCCCCTCTTGCTGTCCCTGTAGTCAGACATCTACAAGGAGAGCAGGCACCTGTGATTCCTGAATTTATCGCTGACCTATCTCTGCTTTGGCATATGCAATATACTTGCATCTTGGCTGCACCAGCAAGCAAAAAAAAAAACCCCAGCACATTTGCTGCTGAGATTTTAAAGCATCTAAAAATCATGAAATAATGTCATTAAAAATGCATCTGGAAAAAAAAATGAAGGGAAAACCAAGTTTTGATTGAAATAACTTGTTTTGTATCTGTAGACGCTAGTCCATTTTTCTCAAATAGATCTGCCAAAGATTATTTCCCTCACAAATAAAAAGCCATTTTCAAGCAGAAAAAAAGTAGACAAGCTTTTTTTTCTTTTCCAGTTTATGAATAAAAATGAAGTGTGAAAGTGAAAATTACTGATTATAAAATCTGGAAGGACATAGCAGAAAGAATCTGATTAGCTCATTGTATTTCTTAATAAATCAGTTTTTAATGTTGAATATGATTTGCTAAGCTTTTTTCTTTTCTTTAGTGTCCAGCAAACACAAACTAATTTAACAAATAAAGCTATTAAATTATGTTGCAGTGTTTTTACTGGTTTCCAACCTCCATCGAAATGTTTCTTTCATGTATTCCAAGCACAAAGTTTCTGGTAGACAAGGCATACACTGTTTATATTTGTGTTAGCAACTATGAAATTGTAAGCAATTATGTAGCTTAACGTGGTTATTCAGTCTTATTTACTCTTGCGAATATATTGTGTGTATCCTTGTGCTATTAAGAAGAATTAGGAAATCTACTGAAAGAACTATAGCAGTTAGAAATTCACATGCAATTATAACTTTCACAGTGTGAATCAACTTTGAGAAAATAAAAGGAAAATAGGATTAAAACACAAGACAACATAACTAAAGACCTCTTTTGTGGTGCTGGTATGGTGTTTAATATGATAAAATTGTCTTGATCAGGCTTTTGAAACAGTCTGGTATAATTTGAGCTTTATGTTAGGAACTCCCAAAATGTGTAGTAGTTGCCACTGCTAAGTAGCAATGAAATGCAGCAGACACTACTAAGGAGACGGGAAGCAGACACAGCAAGAAAAACAAGCCCTGGGAGTTGCAAGAAGAAAGGTGCTAATGGAGCTTGAGTGCACGTCCGTTTTCACAGACATATCCCATGTCAGGGAACTCCCTTTGCCCAGTCCAGAGCAAAGCTAGCAAAGGACTACGGGAACTGCAGCAGCTGGTTGTACCTCAACCAAGTGTGCACAGGCAAAGCTGGGTTAATCATCATTAGAAATCATGCCAGGTCAAATCTAAAATGATGTAAAAATTGTTAGGAACAAGCAGTACTGAAACCAAAGAATCTTTATCTTCATCTCTGATTAAACCAGTTCAGAACAAGCACGAGGCCAACATCTGTGCAGCCGCAGACTAGCGAGGGATGAAGAGGAAAAGCTGGCAGTAGTATTATGTTTGCATTCTCCTGAGTTTTAAAATCACATGGGCTGATCAGAGTGTGCTCTGACCACATCTGATCTAGCTGGGGAACAGGTGCATGTGGCTTAACTCCAAGGTTACGGGGTCTCTTGAATTCAAGTTGCCTGACTCCAGGGAAATTTGCCACTTTCCAAAGGGTGGTTTTCTGACCTTTTTTGACATTAAAGCACTGCTCCAAGTTTAATGGAGTTGACCTGATTTTGATTAGGTGTCTATAGTCATCTATTATATACTATTTCATTACCATATCTATGGTCATGAAAACAGCATAAAGTATAGGGGAGAAAATGAAAAAGTAGCAAACATCAGAATTTCAACTGTGTTTTTTTATCTTTATCTATTTAAAGCACCACATCTTTCCATTAAGTATAGCAGGTGAAGACAAGAGTTTGCTACTTCCTTTCCTTAATATAGGTCTAAATATAAGTGACTGGCTCCATACAAAACATTGATGTGCCAGATGTGCTGGTCTATGGATCATAACAATAATCCAACTCTCCATGTGGATACAATCAAACTTGTCTTTCAGCTGTAATACCAGGTTGCCATTTCACCAATGACAAAACTTTTCACTGTGTTCAATTATGCCAGTGAATAACAAAGACACAGCAACTGTACTGTAATAGCTAATCAGAGAATACCCCTTCTTCAGCAAAAACAAAGCTGCATCTCCCAGCTGGAGAAGCTGTGAACTTCCTGAGAAGCCCCCTGGACTCACTCACTCAGAGGCTCCACAAAGCCTGGATGAAGGCTGGACTCTTGGGCAATACCTGAGCATTAGGTGGTCACGAGCCACCACTGCCTGAAACTTTTATTTGGGATAGTCAGTTAGTAACCTGGGCCTGGCTGCAAGGTACAGAGGTTGCTTCCCATAGTAATCTTAGAAGTCCTGAAACCCCCTTAAAATTCAGGAACAACCACTGAAAATTGACATCACTATCAGTCTTTGTGTATGTGTGAGTGATAGGAATTTAATTTATCATTAGACTTGCATTGCTAAAAGACTGTGTGCAACTATTTTATTTAATCTGACAGAGCTTATACGTTCACAAATTGAAAATCATAATGAAATGTGTTTTAGTTCATTGAAGCAGTGAGCTCTTCTTCCTCCACTCTGGGTTCAAATTTCCAGTGGAGAATGCAGTAGCCACATTGTTCTCCCTTGTAATGGCAATGCTAATCTGATTTAATTCTGGCAATATAAGTAATATTCACTTCATCTTAGTTATATTTTTATACTGGTATACAGTAAATATCACATCTAGGTACATGCAAGCACCTGCTGTCTAATTGCTTATGTATCAGTAATGGAATTGAGGATAGTTTTTAGCTGCTTTTCCCCCTCTAAGCAGCATAAATGCTTCAAAATACTGGCCTGTGTCAGGAGCAGTCTAACACTGTTATCAACCAACATATTAGTTTCTGCACTTTCCTCTTGGAGCAGTGACTGCGTGTGCCTGTGCCCTGCGGTCACTGGGCTGGAGAGGACTGTGTGTCAGCCCTGCACATCCCTCTGCTCTGCAAATAGGATATAAGGCAATTATAGCTACCTTACTATCAGTCTGGAGTTTTTCCAGCCAATTCTTGCTTTTCTATAGCCAGACTGGAGAGGTGGGTCTATCACCGCTCTAGAGAGCCCTCCTCCATAAAGAGCCTTTGGAGCTGGCATTTCCCTCATTCAAATGTGTGAGAGAATGCTCTCCAGGCCACTTAATGATTTTATCCTTTAAATTTTAACTATTACATAAAATCAATCAGCTCATCATCACAGTGATCAGAGCCCCATCTTTTGTGACCCCTAGGAATGATGGGATGGTGGACACAGATTCCCTGGCCATCAGTCTAGGGGTCGTCTTCTGCCTGGCCCTGAAATGGTGGCAGAAAAACTTCCTGCAGAATAGGACAAATTCCTTGGAAGAGGGAACATGTTCACTCTGGGGTGTTTCTTCCCACCTCTGAGGTTTCTCCCCACCTCTGAGTCACAACGTGACTGCTCCCTTTCTTGGGTTTTGTTGGCTTTTTTTTTTTTTTAGTATAAAGCATAAACCCAGAAACACTTGGGCAGTAATTGCACTCCTCATGAAACATAATAATCCCCAATATTTCCCAGGGGAACAAGGCAAATCATACACTTTTCAGTTCAAACTCCAGAATAAACCAGCATTTTGCTGTATTGTAAAAATATAATGGCCCTACGCTGAGAGATTAATAGTGTTGAGATGCAGTTTGATTTATTTATTTAGTCATGCTCTTTGCCTCTGCTTTTTAATGGATTGTAGAATATTTAAGATAATTCTTTAAAGCAAGGATCAGTGCTCACATTTGGGTTGGGGGTAAATGTTGTCATAGATGAAATAGAAAGAGACAAAACATATCTTCAGATGAGTCTTACAGAGAAAAAAAAAGTGCTATACCTCCTTTTAGCTTCTGTAAAGGAAGACGAAATTTCTTGCTTGACTATATGGATACGTGGGGTGTGTGCATGTATATGCATATAAATTAAGTCTTGAGTCATTCTTAAAAACCCTCCTTAGGAATAGCGAAACATTATAAAAATTAGGCTTCTGAAACTTAAGAAGTCATACTGGCCATTTAAAATCCTAAATCTTATTCATAGACTCTTTTAAATTCCATCTAAAAGTCACAAAACCCTATCAATTATGTGGATTTTGCTTGTAATAAATAGATGTATTTTATTGTGCTGTCAGATGATCCCATGGAAAAGATATCAGTAGCTTAAAAGCAATCATAATCTGCTTATCAGTTACAAAACCTACTGATTTATTTTTTTTAATGGAAATGTAACTGGAAAGGTAAAATGTTTGCTTTTAAAAGATGACAATTTTACTGACTGTGTGGGTTGAGAATAAAAGAGGCAACTGACTACAAACCTGCATATTTGATTGAAGAATCAAATGGAAAATTATTCTTGCATGTGTTAAAGCATAGACAAATAGTCTTGTTTGCTGTGTTTATGATGGCTAATAGTAAAGCGGGATGAGAGCAAAGGCAGGGATTAATAATATTTTATTGCTGCTTAGGGAAATTTTAAATAGAAACATTTTGATCCTTTGCTGATTAAGGCTTAATAAGGGAATTTTATTCTTAAAAAATGACCCCACTAGATACTACATAAAGAAGCCGAATCATCTCGGGGATGGATTTTGTGTGTTGATTGGGAAATTGAAGCCTTAGAGCTACATGTGTGTTTATGCTTTAGAACATAGACACAGAAGACTGCTTTTTAGCCGTCCAGGAACCCTATTCCAGATTTTACAGGATTATTTTTTAATGCACTTTCTCTAACCACATAGGATAGAGACAGATTCTTGGGGAAGAGCATGTATGTCATTTAGGGAAATTTGTTCACAGGGAGCCAAAAAAACAAACAAACAAACAAACAAACAAAAAACACAAGCTCCCCAAAACCCCCAAACCCACCAACCAGTTTCTGGCTATGTACCTAATTGCTTCTGGAAGATATGTATGAGCACTTGAGTCTGCATCTCAGAAATGCCAGTCATGGATATTTTATAGATGCTTTTTATAGAATAAATGGAAAGTAGTAAGGAAATGAAAAAAAAGTGGAAAGTATAGAATTCAAGATACAAAGGATGAGCTGCTTCAAAGGGTTTAGCAGTGGGGCATATTTACTGTTTCCTTCCTCAGGTGTAGTAAATCACTCAGTAATTTCTATGTTCCCACAGAGATGGAAGATAGACATTCATTAGTCTCATTCATTGTAAGTCACTGACTGTAGGGAAAAAAAATCCTCTCTCAATTAGAAATCTGACCTTTGCATTGTGAATCCCTGCATACTGTTTTACTGTTCAAAAGGCATCACTTGTATTTCAACAAAAGTAGCTCATAATACAGGCAAAATACATTTTATCTCTTATTTCAAGAAGCTGAACCTGCAGGGTCTGATGGCTCCTGTTGACGGAGGAAGGGAGTTTGTCTGGCATCATCTTTTTGGCCCAAAGAAGAGAAGGGACATAGGACTGTGCTCTTCTTGTGGTCTTGTCCTCTCTTCTGGTGGCATATTGTAGTTTTGTGGATTTGTGGAAAGAGAAGGAGTGTCTAGAGGATCTTAGGTTTATTTCAGGAGTTTTGAGGAGGCAAGTGAAAGAGGGGAATATGGAGAACGTGCATTTTTGGACTAAACATCTGTTACCTGCCAGCCTGCAGTCATTGTGCCTCTGCCAGAGTATCTATAATACAAATCCAATAGATGTATCTGAGATCACTTTCATTTTAGTCTTCTCAGATGATGGATTTATTCATTTTCTGCACCCACTCATTCACAGACACACATTTACTCCTAGAACGAGGGTGTTATTGCAGAGTAGCGGTGGAAAAAAAAGCATTGTCCTTGGAGGGATTTGCAACATGCAATATGCAGACCCACACTGGCAGCTGGTTTCATCTCTGAATGTAATTAGTTTTACTAGATGTGATATAAGACAGTGTTGAATTTGGTCCATTATTATCCTATAGTCTGTTCCTCTGTGCAGGATTAAACATACTCTGAAAACCCACAAGCAAGGTCACTAGGAAGATGAAAAACTCTGAGTTTACAAACAAGCTAAAAGGTAAAATATTAAGAAAAGTACTTATCTCTAACAGGCTGCTTCCTTTAAATAAAATAAAAAGCCTAAATAAAATCATGCCATTTAAAGAGACCTAGCTTGCCAGAGGCAAGCAAGTGCACACGAGGCACAATGGCTAAACAAAAGGAGAGACTGCAGACAAATCATGAAACATTTGCACTTCTAGCTCATACTTTGAGCATTTCTGTAAGGAAAGGGTACCAAAATCAAAAATGGTTAGGTGTCTTGAAACAAGTTTTTACTCTTTCAAGCCTAAAAGCCAGCAAAAGCATAAGCTACACATTTATTTCCACTGAGATATTTTCAAGTCTTATCTTAAAATGTACATACAAGCAAGCATTAAAGCAACTGAAACGGGTTTGTATTTTCCATTCTACTTTTATAGGGGGTTTATTAAAAATATATGTATTTCACTATTTATGTATAGATATGGGTAGGTATACAAATCAACAAGAAAGGCATTTGGATTTTTTACTTTTATATGAAAATCTAAAAGACACTTAGATGTTTGTATAAGAAGAGCACAAGCAGAATTTCTTTGTATTTTAAAAGGCAACAGTGCTCAACTTCTTCTTAGCAACTTATGCCCCTTTACCCAGGGAAGGCAGCTTGCCTTTCTACAGATATCAAAACACAGGTGCAAGCCATAAAACTGACTCAGAATTTGAATGCCAAATGAAAAATATCTATGATCCTTTTGATACCATTAGGCATGCAATTAGTCCCACAGATTTTGTGATAGTATTCACATGATTTAATTTCTTTTGTAACTCATAAATGAAATGAAATGAAATAGATGCTTAACTCTTATGTTGTTATAGGCTAGAGAGAATTTACTAAATCTCTGGGGGAATTGCCTTTGAACTGAAAAATCTATGTCTGGTCATGAGGGGGAGGGGAGAACAAGCTGATTTTGGTATAGAATTTATTCTTAAGGATAAAGCATACTTTCTTTTTAAGCATTCAAAATCATAGTAAGACCTGAGCTATGCAACTAGTATCAAGAGAAGTGTATGTCTGGAATCAGGTAAGAAATTTTTAAAAAATTTTCATCCAATATTTTGTATAAATCAAGGTTTGTACCACTTCTACTTGGAGGAAAAGATATCTTTCAGCAGAATGCCTAATATTTTTATTTCCTTTTTAAATTAAGGAGCACCTTCCAGCAGGTGAAAATATCATCAAAAGTTTTAAATGAGAGCTCTCATAGAGAAGCTCTACAGCAGATAACTTGGGACAAAAATACAAGTTTAAGGGAAGTGTGCTCATAAATAGGAAGATACAAATAAGACTTCATTGATACATTTCTCAAAGGATGAGATGCAGAGACATGCCAAGAATGGATGAGAGATGGAAGTCCCTTATTGCAAGCCTCTGTAAGTAAAGAAACTCCATGTCGTTTGGATGTTTTTGCTAAAACAATAGGTGCCTGGCCTTTTTATATCTATTGAAACTAGTTAGCTTCAGAATAAAATATCTTAGAATTTTAAGGAGTGAAAAGGTGAAGTTTTAGAGTGATGGCAAATACATTAATGCTTGCAAAAGGCACTATGGACAGACAGGTGCTCCCAGACACATCAGTGATGTAAATTAAATTCTAGCTGTCTCTCTGCCTTCTTTCATAAACCCACATGTTGCTGCAAATTCAGAGCAGGCTAATGGTGAGCAGAGGCACTGGGAGCCATTGTGAGGGATGTGGTCCTGCTTCCACATTCTGTGTGGAGACCTTGGCAAGCCCTTGCTGAACCATCCTGGTGGTGGGCAGCCTCACCTAGGTCCCCAGGGTGACCCACTGCAGTGCGTAACCTCATCCTGGGTGTAAAAGCTCTCACAAGAGAGAGCTTGTTTGCTCTGTGTAACCTGTTAGCTCTTCACCTGAAAAGCATTTGCTAAAAGACATGTGTATAAGCAGCAGCTTCCCCCCCCCCCCCCCCCCCCAAACCAGCAGGAAGGAGTTAGGCAGCTCCTGCTCTATTCTGATTTATTCTTATCCCTTGGTTGAAAGCAGTGTGCAAAGGGCTTTTTTTTTTTTTTTTTCCTCCTTAAAATAATTTCACAATGTACACAGTAATATACAGATATTTTGCTCTTTTCTAAAATAAGAAAGATTTCTTGAACAGCTCTCATCTTTTATCATTTGCAAAAGGATTTAGGGCATAACTTGTTGGGAGAAACAGTTTCCAACAGTGCTAATCTTTTGTGGCAATTCTTCCACTTTGATGCTGAGCAAGGTTCCTTCATGAGCCACTGGCTACTGAAGCAAATGTTTAAAATGCCAATTCAAAAGCAGACCCTGGATTTCACACATGCACTTTAACCACCTAAATACTAGTATGCTCATTATTATTTCATATTGTTGAATTATATGACATTAGCAAGTAGAAGTTTCCAATTAGCATGTCACTGAGAGAAACCTGAACTAAAGAATTTACTACTTTGGGGGGGGGGGGGGGTGAATTATTGTAGGGCAAGAAGTGTACATGAGGAATATGGAAAAGTTAATGTTGAGTCATTTCTTATTTGGGTAGTAAGTAGTGATGTCTGTACTCCTTTCTACCTATTGTAAAGTGTTCTGTAGGCACTGTGCCATAAGTGGATTAAAAGAATTTTAAAGGATGTATTATTCTTTCTCCTTCCTCTTAACCTCTTACCTCTGAGTGGCACATGCAGATTTAACCAAGGCATGCACTGCCTTTTTTTTAAAATATTCTTATGTGTATAAGAAACTCC
This sequence comes from Tinamus guttatus, assembly GCF_059628265.1. Lineage (NCBI taxonomy): Eukaryota > Metazoa > Chordata > Aves > Tinamiformes > Tinamidae > Tinamus > Tinamus guttatus. The sequence continues at coordinate 33,885 of NW_028289532.1, read as the reverse complement.
AGAAGTTCCTTCTAAATGGTTCCTTCTAGCAAGCTTCTCTCTCTCTCTCTTTTTTTTTTTTTTTTTTCCTTCAAGGACTGGATGTACAGTAAAAAGATGCTCAGATTACACCAGTGTACTTTCTTTAAGGATTTTTTTCCTGAAATATTACTTCTTGGTCAGTAAAACAGTTAACCACTGCTCTCACACACCCAAAATCTGAAATACTTTGCTCTTGTATTTTTCTTTATTATTTTTCACTGTCCTGCAGCTCTTCTTTGGTTTGAAATGCCCTTTTCTGTCCACTTTACAGTCTCAGTTGAACCTTTCTAATTTACTGAAAGTTATTGAGCTTTTTTTAGTAAAGAAAAATGCCAGGATAGCTTATAGCAAAAAGTGTTGGATGACACAATTGGAGTAGTGGGGCTATCAGATATCTCCTTCAAGACGGCTTGAAACCCCTCTTGTATGAGAAATGCATCATTTCCTTGCCTGACTTCTAACTCCAATTGGGCTTCAAAAATGCACGTTTCTTAAAATGACTTTTTCCTGGAGGCAGTTGTGTTTAAAGTGTTGCTTTTGCCCTCTGGATGCCCTTAGTCCAGGGAACTAAAGATGCCTTTCTCCACATAGGTCATGAAAATTTTCAGCCTGGGATCCTAAGTTTGTTTTCAGGGAAGAAGAATGATACAGTAGATCAAAAAAGTTTTATCAGTTTATTTTTCTCTCTTGCACTGAAGTAGTAGCACAAGCTTTTTAATTTTCTTTCCACAACAGAGCAGCTATTTTGCCAACAGTGTGACTTTAAAAGCTTTAAAAGCACCTGAAGTGCTTTTCTATAACACGGTTTGCTTGTAGTGAAATTTTCAGCAGAAATTTTCCAGAAACTCTTCTTAGGTGGAAGTACAACTGCAGCAGTAGCTAGACTAAGCTTCATCTTTCCACAGCAGCAGAAATGGGAACTCTATTGCTTTGCACAAAAAAAGTGTATTTCAGTCAAGTCTGCATGTGCCTGTGTAGGTCATTGCAGACTGTGTGGCCTCTGCAATTTGAATTATTTTTTAGTTGTCTTGTTCATGTGAGCCCCTGTTGACCTTCAGTGTTTGGAGCTGACATGAGGAAAAGATGTTACACCTGGCAGCATTGTCATGTTCTAACTTGCCAAACCCTTAAGAAATATGTTTTGAAAGCAGCTGATCTCTGGATTTGTAAATAATGTTTTGAATTTGTACTCCAGTTGAGAGGTGTGTGTGTTTGACCTTGAGCCCTCATGCTGGGAGCAGAGGGGTCCTGCCTGGGAAGAGCTGCTGCGCAACCCTGTCTCCTGCTGAAGAAGCGAGTTCATCTCCAACAAGCTGAGTGAGGCAAACCCTCTCCTGCTGCTGTGCTGGAAGGGATCTCTTTACTCCCTGCTCCCATACATGATTTAGTTGATGCTAAAAGATATTTCTGAAGAGAAGGTTTTGATTTGGTAATTGCTTTTTTATTATTCTATTTTTCTCAAAACATGCAGGAAAAATTAAATAGGGCTTTGGATGTCAGGGGAAAAAATAATATAGGTAGCTTTTGAGGCCTTGAATCAGAAAAGCTCATGCTGAAGTTCCCTTTGTTAGACTAAGAACCAAGGTCTTATTCTGATTTCTATACTATTGCATTAAATGAAAAATATTTTAAAATGCAAAAATTCTTTTGAAACATTGGCAGATTGTGAGGGGCACATATTAAAACTGCACTTACCAGTCCTTCAGGGTGTCTTGTGCTGGCAGTATTTGGTCCTTGAAATACTGTGCAGAGGCCTGATCCTTCCCTGAGGGCTACATTGAAAGCCAAGCCCCAGTATGGCCCACCTGACAGCATGATTTCAAGCAAAATGAATTGCTAAATTTGTTCTACTGTAACTTGTTGGTTTATATTGCTTGCAGGTTATATGGGGAAAGTCTCCTATGGCTTTTTTTTAACCTTTTCCAAGGGACACAGGCGAATATTGTACAGCCTAGCAGTTAAATTGTGACTTATCTCAAAATAATGTGTTTTAATTCTAAGGGGATTGTGTTTTTTATTAGGGATTCCTCATATTTTTTTTCAGTGTCATACAGATCATTACATTTTTAAACTTAATTATAATCTGGAGTTGCACTACATCTAATGAAACTGTTTTTAACAGCTTTTCTTTCTGGTAGCAAGTCGTCGTGATGCACCATAATTAGAGCCAATCCTACAGGCAAAATAATCTTTTTGGAAACAGATGCTTTGTTTCCTACCTTTGGTAAAAATATTTATGGCCTTTTGGAATGGTTCATTAGGTACTGCACAGTCAGGCAAGTAAGATGTTAGGTGCATAATTTAATTTTCCACATATGTCAAGGGCAAGGCAGCAATTCAAATCGGACAGAAACAGTGCTGAGTTCACAGGAACTGCAGGAGGAGCCATGTGGCAGAGGGTCACACTCTCTGGGGGAAAGGTGGGACCAGCTCCTCCACCCCATCATCCCTAGGGATCTAGGGACTGAGCTACATTCACAGCATAGCCTCTCATGTTCAGTCTGGGGACCATCTCTGTTCCCCTCTCTGGTTGCTCTCAGCACTTGGAGCCCAACTTCCCACAAAAGGATATGTCAGGGACATTGTGAGTCCCCTGTGGGCAAACTGAATTTATAGTCCATCTCATCTAGGCTTTGATGTCCTGCTCCTGTGGTCTACTGGCCCCTATCAGTGTTCCAGGGTCCCACCTACTTGGTTGCTGACTACAAATGTCTGTTCCCAAACCTGCCTAGTTTTCTACCCCTCTTGGGACCCAGCATTAGTCAGACTTGCATTTTCACAAAGCTTTGCTTGACCCTGCTATGTGTGGTTCTTTATTGGGCGGTATGAGAATTCATGCTATCGGGTAAATATCATAGCCTACCTGCAGCGTGATTGCAGCAGACCCCTCAATCTGGATCCAAAAGCCCCTGTTCCCCTTGCAATTATTTGACTGTACGCACTGCACCGTATCAATAGTTATTGATCATCACTTTTTATTGTGCATCTTAAGGTCATACATCTAATTCACTCGTGCGCATCTAGTTTTGCATGTCATATTTGGTTGTTCCTGGTCTGCAGGTCATCACTGCACTGTATCAGTCCCTGAGAGGACATAAGTCAGTTCCTTTCTTTAATTAGCCTCGGCCATTGAAGTCTCTATCACTTTGGTACTTGGCTGCAAGCAATTAGCCAAACAAAGTTTAGAGCAGATTTCTAGGTAAAGCAGTTGCCTTGCACCCAGCTTGCCCAGCTGTTAGTTACCAGGCATTTAGCCAAGACAACTGTGCTCCATGTTTTCTCAGCCTCTATAACACTGTTTGACTTATAAAAGGTGCAAATCCCCAAGTCTACAGCTTTTCTCCTTCCACTGATTTTTGGAAGATATGTAGAAGAAAGATATTTAGGATCATTGTGACCTGTGACTTGCATATAGGATCTAAGTCCTCATAGTTCAGAGGCCACCTAAAAACCTTGCTGCTTGCTCACAGGACAGACTTGTCTGCAGACACTCCTGGAACCCATCTACCTGGGGAGCTGTCAGGACAGTCTGACACCACTTCCTTGCATCCCATGTCGTGTTAATGCCATCTGGCTTTGTAATGATCTGCAGGTGTGTAGATACCACCAGGTACTTGATCTTGAACTCCAGGAATCTGCCTTGTATATCAATTTCTCCTGCTGCCTGGAGGGATTCTTTTCCTGTCTTTTAAACTCCCCCCCCCCCCCCCCCCCCATTTCTTTGTTCTATTCCTCTTTCTCTCCCACTTCATTCTCTTAAGTTAGGAAAACAAATATATTCCTAGTTTTAGGTATATTTTTAAAGTAAATGTTGTTCCTCAGGACCTTATCTCTGAGCAACTACTGTGTAGAATATCTTAATGTTACAAGGTGGAATGAGATTCACTTCAGAAAATGCCATCTTGCTAGTCTTTGTCATCTTTTTCTCCAGCACCTGTGCCTACCTCTTCCTCTACAGAAGCCAGACTCATCACTGGTTTTGCTGGGGTTGAGAGTGCCCTGCATCCTGCATTACCTGGCCTGCAAGCCACCCAGTGAAACAGCTACATGTTTGTACCCATCACAGGGGAGTGTAATGGAAAAGGAACATTATCTCCCTGCCCCCGCTCCCACAGCATGCACTGGGATGGATGAGATGTGGCTCACGCGCTGATTCCAGTATGTGCTCAAATCATTAGTCCCACTGACTATTTTCAGCACCTTTTTGGGAGTGCTTCATTACTATGCAAATAGGAAGAGCCTGTCTGGAAAGCCTAATCCAAGATGCAGAAACATATTTTATGAAACATGATTCCTGTTGATGAGAGCAGAGCTGACCACTGTTCATACTCTGCAGCTCCTGTTGGAAAGTTTCTGCATCATTCATCATGCTCCTCAGAATCAAGCAGGTTGAAAATAGCAAACTTTTCATCTCTAAAGTCTTAGGTTATAGGTTCAGTAGATGGATCAAAGATTTACATAATATTTAATTTTACCAACTGATTCTAGTTCTTTGAGTTTAACCAGGGAATCTAAATACCACTGAATTTAATGGATTTTCATTATCTTCACTAATTTATAACTTTTCTCCAACAGGCAGAGAAGCAGATTTTTTTTTTAATTGCTGAATATTAATTGCTTAGGCATTCATTATGCATTTATTTGCTTTTATTATTTTTCTCTTTAATGGAGTTTACACTTAGCCTCTTAAATAATATTTACTAGAGAAGATGAATGGTTTGCCTAGTATTTGCTTTCTTAAGGCAAATCTTAGAGCAAGGAAGTAGGAACTACATAATAGTGCATATGTGCTGTTTAATCACAGCCAAGATTAATTACCCTGAATAGCATCTTGTATCTTGATGGTAGAGTCATAAAATATCAATCACATTTTATATGATTTAATTTTCATACTTTAGCAGGTTTAAAAAAAAACAACTGATTTTAGACTATTTAGAAATAACTTTTTTCCATCAGTTGCTGAATAACCTGTCTAGTGCATTTGAGCTATATCATAAATGGCTGACACTTACAAACTGACTGCATCTTATATCTTTGGTGGTCCCCTGCAAATGCTACCTGTTACTAATTTCATGCATTTCACTCCTGCTACCTTCATTGATTTTTCTGCATATAGATTTCTTTTTTCTTTTTATCACCATGTAATCACAAATACTGTCAAATGACCATGATTTTTTTTTTCTTGCCTTGATTGTGTGTTGCACCTTCAACAGTGTTGTGTGTGTTTTTTTTTTTTTTTTTTTTTTTTTTTTCCCCCCTGACTTAAACATTCCGATTTTGTCTATGCTAGGTATAACCCAAAGGTAGGATGGATGAGGCAGTTATAAATCTGGATTCTTCTTATTGTGCCTTCTTAGACTGTTTTCTATTATACCTCTATCATAACTATTTTTCATGAAGATTTTCAATTTGACTGGCCAAAGATTTCTTTCTTTTTTTTTTTTCTTTTTCTCCTGTTTTTTGTTTTGGCAGGGGAGAGACAAAATTAAGTAGAACACATTAGAATATCTGTCTTGAAAAACCTCTTCCTCTGTTTTTGTTGGAAAGCTTAAAAATTATGAGGGAGGAGACAGGAACAGAGATTGCTTTCAACTATTTCCCTTTTTAAAGAGTATGGGGAAAAGAGCTTTTCCTGTTCAGAGAGTCTTCTGGGACTATTTCAATGCTTTTGGTTGACTGTACAGGTTATAATCAGCACATGATTCATGTGTTATTCTAAAATTGCCTAGAAAGTAGGGATTTTTACTGTGCCATCACTGCACTTGGTAATTCCATATAGTCTGCACAATAATTCCAACCTTGCTAGATGTGTTTTTTAACAAAGATGTAGTCACTGCTGCACTTAAAATCATAGAATCATTAAAGTTGGAAGGGACCTCTAGAGGTCATCTAGTCCAACCCCCCTGCACACGCAGGGTCACCTAGAGCACGTGGCACAGGACTGCATCCAAGCGGGTTTTGAAGATCTCCAGAGAAGGAGACTCCACAACCTCTCTGGGCAGCCTGTTCCAGTGCTCTGTCACCCTCACTGTTTTAAAAAAAAAAAAAAAAAAAAAAAAAAAATTCCTTAAGTTCCTGTGGAACTTTTGGTGTTTCAGTTTGTGGCCATTACCTCTAGTTCTGTCAGTGACCACCCCTGAAAAGAGGCCAGCACCATCCTCCTCACTGCCTCCCTTGAGGTACTTATAGACACTGATCAGATCTCCTCTCAGCCTTCTCTTCTCCAGGCTGAACAGGCCCAGCTCCCTCAGCCTCTCCTCGTAGGGCAGATGTTCCAGGCCCCTGATCATCCTTGTGGCCCTGCGCTGGACTCTCTCCAGCAGCTCCACATCCCTCTTGTACTGGGGGGCCTAGAACTGGACACAGTACTCCAGATGTGGCCTCACCAGGGCTGAGTAGAGGGGCAGGATCACCTCCCTCGACCTGCTGGAGACGCTCTTCTTAATGCACCCCAGGATCCCATTGGCCTTCTTGGCCACGAGGGCACACTGCTGCCTCATGGTCAACTTGTTGCCCACCATGATGCTCATGACTTCTAAACAAATATTTCAGATGCCACATAATGTGGGTGATATCTGAAAATTTTTCATTTCAAAATGCTTTGCGCTTTTAGTCATTTTCTTGTTTCATATGGCCTTTCCTAAATACTAAAGAGCTCAAAATAACAACCTTGGAAAACAAAACAAATACTCCCTTTCAGAAACCTTAAAAACAATTTTTGGAAAGAGGTAGCTTCCCTTGGATGCTAGATATGTTTATCATTCATCATTTAGACTTTTTTTTCCAGTGGTCTGCATTTTGGTTAACTATAACAAACTGCCTTTCCATACATTTTAATTTTTCTGTTTTTAGTAGTGGATGTAATATGCGTTTTGGACCTGATTTTTAATTTATTATTCACACTAAGACATGCACTTTTCTTGGGACCTCTATATATTATTGTAATAGCTCTGCTTTGGTGTTTTTTAAGTCAGGTTTTCAGTATGACAAAGAACAGTATAGAATAAACCACATTTTCTTTTGGTGGAAAGAAACATTGATAATCTTCACTATAGAATGAAGAAAAGACTATTTACCCTATTTTTACAGGGTTTTTTGTGTTTACTCAGAAAATTTGTAGGCTATTTTGACAGCTTGAGTACTGCCAAGTACAGATTACCTAATGAATACAAGGTGAGATTGTCAAAGTAGCAGGATGAAGTGTCAAATGACAACAAAAAAAATTATCACCTCCTCTATTCATGGTGACTTGAAAAACTGTTTTCTTCTCATTCAACTGTTCTACTTCCTTTGTCTTTTTAGGATTGCACTTATAGGTAAAAAAGAGTTTTTACTCATGTTATCCATGAAGAATAACTAAGTTGAGAGTAACTTGGATTCACTCAAGGTAACAAGATAATTGGGAACTCAGCTGCAAACAACTACAAGGACTTTGCTTCAAGGATTTGACTGAGGGCATCATTTGAAGGTATAAGAGCTGTAAAGGTAGGATGGTGGGCAGGATTTGCTCTGGAAAATTTTTATCAATAGAAGCAGGCTGTAAGAGGGAAGAAAACACAGAACCTCAGAAGTCACATCAACCCAAAACTCCAAATATATAAAAATACAAAAACTGTTCATTCTTTTTGTGTTCAAAACCCTGAATTTATTAATAAAGGATTTAAAGTAGCCTCTAAATTTAGAGGAAAAGATCCTTTTACTTAGTTATTCACACAATTAAATGCCAAGGACATGTGAAAAGATAGTGTTTGACTGCTAAAAGGACAAAGCTTAACTGTGCATATTTACCATTAAAATGCTAATTTCTTTAGAGAATGAAGAGTGCCTTTTTTAATAATGAAATTATTTTTGAGTGCTGAAGTGATATAAGCTGACTGGCTAAATTGCTTTGTTTTTCTACAGAATGGGACTCTGATTCCTTTTGGAAGCAAAGGCCAAATTTCCACCTAGTGCAAACAGGGACATTTATAATTTTGCAGTAAAGCAGAAAGCATTACCAAGAGACTTGAAATAGCAGATAGCTTTAGCATTATTCCATAAAATACATATGACAGGGTTTTGCATGTACTTGTTTTATTTTTGCTCTGAGTTATTGCCGAAGCCCTCTCATTTTAAGAGGTTGAAAGAGATCAACCATAGTATAAATAATGTGCTTAACTTTTGAAAAATGAACACAATGAATTAAAAATTCAGCAGCAGTTTTCCAGATTACCAGAGGAACCTGTTAATAACTGACACTTAAAATGATGTGATCCACTCCTGTTAATAAAAGCTTTACTCCTTATTTGAACACTCTTTGGAAATCTGTAGTCTTTTGGCTAGAATTTCTTATTGGTCTCTGAAGGCAACAGGAAGCACTATCTTTTGTCTTCAGGTTCCTGTTGGGGTTTATGTGCTTATGTGGACTTCTAGTTTGTGTGTGTTTTAATATATATGAATATCAATGTTTTTTTGGAAAGCAGGGATTAGCATGCTAACACTGGAGAAATAATTCCAGTCAGACAGTTTTTCTCTCACTTCCCCCCTCTTTTTCCTGTGCTACCCTATTCAAACTCAGCATCTCTCATGAGGTCAATCATTTGTTTCTACTTCTCCATTCAAATTCCACCTTAGAAGCTATTTCAATTACACTGACTCATTTGTTGTATTTCCTTTATCGAAATATCTTTAACATACTTTCTTGGAAAATCAGTAACTCCTCCTTTATTTTGGGGCTGGGGGAAGAGATTCTCTCTTTGATCTCTCAATTCAGAATGAGAGAGAGGGGAATAAATGGCATGTGTTAGTAAGTGTTCTCTGAATTTTTATTTTTAAAAAAGTTATCAAAAGTGTCAAGTAAGACTATAAGGTGAAAAACAGAGGAGAGCCTCCTAGCTGTTCAAGGTGAACTCGTAAGTGCTTCTGCTTCACCTGTACCTTTGTCCCAGCCGCTGGTCCATATCCACCAAACAAACTTCCCCAAAAGCCAACACACCTTGAACATCAGCATGATAAAAAGGGTCTTAGTACCCCATAAAGATGGGAGTCGCCATAAGTTTGCGGCTGGCCCATTAATCCATCGGTGCAGGGTGTGCAGGTCAAAACCAAGGCCAGGCATGAAGGCGCCGCTCCCGGTGCGGTGGCGGGACAGGGTGTGGATGTTCCGCCGCGCGCAGAGAGCCGCGGGAGCTACGCGGGGCAGCGGGAGAACGGCTGGGCTCGGCGGCGGGATGGCTTCGTCGCAAGGCAAGAGCGAGCCGCACTTCGCCGACTGGATGGCAGCCCTGCCCGACAGTATCCGCAGCGCCCCGCTCACCAACCTAGCCATCCCAGGTAGGGCCGCCGCGGCCGCCCTTGCCCTCCCCTTAGCTTCTCTTCCCTCTGCTCCGGGAGAGTGGCGGGGAGCACCCAGTTCCAGTACTGGCCCGACCCAGCCGAGCGCCGCTGCCCGTGCCGGGGCCGCCGCCCGCTCCGCGCCAACAGGTGGGTCAAGCCCCGATGGCGGTGGCTCGACCCGGTCCTCGCGGTGGCCCCGGTGGCGGCGGCGGATGCAGAGCCCCGGCCCCGTGGGCTGGTGCTGACGCTTATCCCCGTGCAGCGGGTCGGAGTGGGCGAAGTTGGTGGTGACAAAGAGCCCCAGCTGGTTGTATTTACTGGGGGAACGTAACGCGCTTCTGGGCGGCTTTACTGGCATAATAATCCGTAACCCGGAGCTAATGGGAGAGCAGAACGTCGTCTAGTCTGTGTTTCCTCGTAAACTTCTGTTGTAAGGCGTGAAGAGGTTAGCTCTCAGCTCTGGGGGGATGCAGGGTTGTCTGCCCTCATGGGGTAAACGTGCTGTACTGATGTGAGGTTTGGCGTCTTTGTACCATTTGGTAAACATATTATCTCTACGTTAGATTAAATAAACTATGAAACGGCAGCTCACAGTGCTCTGATTTATGATTACATGCTTACTTGTTCTTTCCTGGATTTTTTTTCTTCTCTCCAGTAAGGTATTCACTGTAACTGCACACTCAACAGAAGCAGAATATGTCCTGAAATCAACAATGTTAATCAGTTTGTCTGGTCCCTGGGTTGAGGAGGTCACTGCTCTGCAAGTCCTTGCTCGCAGCCTCCCATTCCCTCTTATGTGTCTAGAAGAAAGGAGTTTTCAGAGATGCTGAAATTGTTGCATCTCTGAGGCTCCTTATGAGAAATGTTCATTTCCTGCAAGTTTTGTACAGCAGCTGTTAGCATTACAACATTTATTATAGCACTAGTCAAAGGTATTTTTAAGTTAGTATATTTGCAGCTGCTTTTTGTTAGTCCGTAATCTCAATAATCACCCGTACACTCAACCTGGTGGGTTGAAAAGCAAGCTTTTAGTAGCTGGCCGGCGGCGGACCTCTTACAGTTTGCCTGAGATCTGCGTCGTCTTAGGAAAAAGTATGTGTTTTTATAGACAGCTGCAACTCCTGCATACGTTATTTGCAGTTACCAGTTCTTCACAGCTGATATCTTATCTCATGGTTGCAGCAAGAGCAGGGGGGGCTCAGCATGAGTGGCAAGCTATGTTCACAGAAGCAAATAGCGAAATTAGGTACCTAGTCACCTCAACCTTATTAACTTCTTATATGGCCCCTCTTTGCACAGGGTCCTACACTTTTTGCTAGCATGTGTCTTTTGTATCTGTTTTGTTTAAATATAGGTTTGTCCTTTTTAAAGAATTTATTCATCTCATAGTCTCTTACTGCATTCACAATGTGATATTGTTTTCCTTTCTGTGCTCTTTTTTTTTGCTATTAATTGAATATATTGTATATAAAATGGTGTTCCTCCAAAGCATAAGGATCCGTGAAAGATTCTTATCTCAAACCATGTTGGAGCTGTAAAAAACTTTTAATGTTACTAACTTTTTTCTTAACCCACGAGATGTATGATGCTGTTACAGAATGCTGCTTATGATGAGAAAGGATCTGTTTGCAAAATATTTGGCCTTTTACAAGTTAAATTTATTGTTTTAGAGAGGTTTTATTGGTTTTTGAGGAGTTTGTCATCAAATTTGCATGCCTTTGAAAGCCAGTAATTGCCTTTGATATGCATCAGAGTTAACGTGCTTTTTGACTGCTGTCACCAGCATCTTAAGACTGCATCTATCAGCAAAATCTCTCAGTCATTTTTTCCTCATATCTTTTTTTTTGTAAAGTACATGGCTGTTTTCACAATGGACTTTTGGTCAGAGCTTTCATGCAGCTTAGGCGGTAACAATATAAGCGTTCATGCTTTGTTAGCATTTCTAAACCATTTCAAAAACTAGCCTACAGTAAACTGTAACTGCCAGTTGATCCCAGTATAGCATTAAGCTGGGCCAGTTCTGTAGGGAAGGAATTGCTCCCTTATAAGAAGGGTTTTGCTCATGTAATATCGATGCGCAGAGTCCTGTGAACTCAGTAGCAAAACTTCCCTTTGAAATTTGTCTTTCTGCTGCTACAAATTATCATAAACCACATTTATTTGCCAATCTCACTTCTAAAATGCCAGCTTTGGCAAATGCATGTTGTATAAGTTTGTCCTTTAGGCCGCCTGGCACACACACACTGTGCGTATTTCTGTGTGTGGCATTTGGGTATCAGTGCAGTTCAAGTACTGCTATCTCCGGGTAAGTGATTTATTATGATATTCAACAGGTAATGTGGAAATACGCAGCTTTAGTACAGGGGCAAATATTGAATTTGTTTCTCCTTTCAAGAAGAGCTAACCTTTTGGACATTTGTAATGTTTCTTTGTAGGTGTGTGTTTTTTGTTTGGTTGGTTTTTATGCTGTGTGTGCACATAGAGGCTTTTAACATAAGTCTTGCAGTCCAAGTAGTTAATGTAAGGGATGTGTAGAATCAGAAACCTCTTGTGTCACATCTCTATAGCTTTAACTTGTGCAGTTTGAACTCATTTGGAAACTAACACTTAGTGTCTTCATAAAATTGCTGATGTACCTTGTAAATAGCATTCTCTATTGGTAACAGAAAAGCTATGTGCGTTAGGAGTGTGTTCTTATTCTTTCCAGCAGGGCATAAACTTCTCTTGCAACAGTTGGAGTACTGATTTTGAACTTAATTTGTCACAAGTAGAATAAAATATAATTCAGGAATTCAAATAACATTCCGATACTAATGTTGTAGAAAACAAACTATTGACTTGAAAATGTGATAATGTTTCTTCCAAATGGATGCATCATCACCGTTGCAATACAAAGGATGTTCTGGTATACTCGAGAAAAAAGTGCTTTTAATTAGAAAACATCAGTTTCTATTTTCTCCCTGCTTAGGAGGAATGCTTGGGGCCGATATGATACATTATATTTGCACAGACATACATATAATTTTAGCCCTTTGAAAAAAGGGAAACCCCAAAATGGTATTCAGGTATGCTAATATTTAAATAATACAATTGAAGATAGTGTTCATATTTCATTTAATAACATGATTGATCACACACGTGGGATTTTTTTCTTTTCTAAAATGTGGTCATTTTTTAACTCAATGCAGGCACAAATTTATACTACTTATCAGTGCTTGCACTTCTGCGTGCCAGATTTTGTCAGGATCCCATTCACTTGTTTCATTCTCAGTATTTCTATCCAAATGTTCTTAAATTCCTAAAATCAGATATCCTGTATCTGGGGCAGAATTCTTCAATATAACTTCTCTCAGGGTTGTCAGTAAGAAACTTTTCCATCTAGATTTGTTCCAAATATATGAGAATGATTCCTTGTACCATGATGTTTTCTACTTTGATGCTGTTTGTTATCTCTTTCCCATGTATTGCAAATGACAGATTTTCCCCAAGTGGGATGGAAACTTCCTCAGTGGAAATTTGTATATACAGTATTTGGAAATAAAATAACCTCTTAACTACCAGAAAATAATAGCATGCATATTTAATCTTCTACTGCTTTGATAATGAGAAAATGAATGGATATATTCTTAAGATTTCTGCCCAAGGTGTATGTCTCTTCATGTTTGTAAACTGCCTTTGTGTTAAAAGATCTGGCTGGCTAAAGGCACAGCAGTCCACGTAAGAAAAAGGTGAAGGTCTGTTTTTTGGGGGGAAGAATTCTTTTGGTAAGTTGGGAAAGTGTAGTTTTGTTGAATGCCTGTGCCTTTTTGGCTAAAATAAAAAAAAATAAAATAAAATAAATAAATAAATAAAAAAAAAACAAAACAAACAAACAAAAAAAAAACAGTATTCCTTAGGTAATACAAGTTTTTGTAACTGAAAGGATGTGGCCCCAAATCGGTGATAGGTGTTATGTAGAGTCTGTTTATTCTGATCTGTTAATGACCCCCTCTTATCCAAGTTGAGGATATGAACCATGTGTAATGCAGTAAAATAAAATAGATTTCAGTAGACAGCATTTCCCTATGAGTCGATCCACTTACTGATCAATTAACTTTATCTTATTGGTAATCTTTATATATCTATCTATAATCTGAGTTTTTATATAAATCATTTATATAAATAATATACATTATATGTATAATATGTTTCCCCTTTCCCTGATGTTATTTCTAATATTTCAAACCCCTGAGAGGTATTTAGAAATAATTTATGATAGGAGAATATTCTCTTTCTCCCCAAGCAGCTAATCTTTCTGCCAAAATTGGTACTACAGTAAGTTCTGCATTATGAGCAATTTTGGCCTGTTCTAGGAGCATGTCTGTAGTTCCTGTAGTGCAGATAAACTATATTTTTTTGTCTCAAAATAATTCAGAAGATATTATCTGCATAATTTTGAGAGTTCAGACCATCCTGGGTTTTATTTCATATTTTCCTTTGAGTAGAGCCTTTGCCATTAACACACGTGCTCTCATCACCTGAGGTTTCGCTGTGAGAAATACAATTCTGAGTGAAAATTACTTTCATGGTGACACCAGGCTGGCAGCTGTGTTTGCTTAATGTAGTTCCTTATGAGGAGTGCATTGGATCTGGCTAACTTCTTCTGGCTCTCAGATGAGATTTTTTTTTTTTTTTTTTTTTTTCCTATCTTGACTTATAACGTCCTTTGTCCATCTGCCAGAAAGCAATTACTTAGACAAAACAGAGCTAAAGTTGGCTCCTTTTAAATGAGAAGGTACTGTTGGCAGGTGGAATTTGTTATATGCTACCTAGATTTAGGAAGATACTCTGTGACTTGAAATTTCTATTTTTCGCTCTCCCACTGTCATCATGCCTGGAAAAGAAAAACAAGACCTCATAGAGAATAGGCATGCAAAAAGGGAGGATCAAATGTGGAGGTTTTTTAGTAAATGTATTAAGATATTGGAGATGGTACCTGGAGACTGGAGAAAACCATTTGTGTTATTGTAACTGGAATATTTTAGCCATTCAGTGAATGTCAGTGCTGCTGAATAACCACTCAGTTTCAAATGATATTTTAAATTCCTGTTTTCTATTGTAGTGTCTTGCAGATGTTCAAGTGATTACTTCTTGGGTGGACATTTCTTATTCTTAGCCCCATGGGAAACTTCTTTCATCTTAAAAAAAAGCTAAAAATGCTTCGTGCACAGTTCCCATAGACAATTTTTTCACTGCTTATAAAGCTTTTTAATTTTGAGCTTGAATAGGCAGTAAACATGGATATTCTTCAAATGAAGCATAATTGTATGCAGGAAGCACCTGAATTCTGTTTCATCTTTAACTGTCTACTAGTGGTCAACAGAGTTCCTCTGCTTTGCTGTCTGGCATCTCATTTGATATAAAATTAGTTCTGTTTAGAACCTTAAATTTATAATGCAGGTAAACTTATAAATTTAGAATGCAGGTTGCCCATTTAGCTCTTGACCTACACATTGAATATTTGAAAGAAATTTTTATTTTTCCAGTGCATTCTGTATCTTATTTTTTTTCCCACCTGAAATAGTACATTTGTCTTGTTTTCAGGTGAGAAAATGTCAAAGTCATTCAGTCAAAAATATGACTCTCAAGACTCCTTTTTCATCCCCTTTTTTGTCTTTCCTTTGTGATGAACTTTTCTTTACATCAGCTTTATCCATTAAAGAGCCTCTCGGTGACCCTGCACATGCTGATGTGTCAGCTCCAACACTCTCAGAAATACTCGTCTTTATTTTCCTGTGGCATTCACTCTTAATTTCTCCTGTTATGGCACGTTTCTAGCATGCACAGAATGAATCTGTCTGGTTTCCTGTTTTGCCTTAAAAATCAAACAAATCAGTTGCCTATATCCTACAAGAAATGATTGGCGACCACTTTTGCTCGCATTCCCAAGGAGTGACATATTTACCGCGCTGGTCCTTGTCCACCCTCTCTGCTCTGGCTGGGGTCCAGGAGAGGCAGCGTCTCCTGTGACCCTGCCAAGCATCTTGCTGCCTTGGCTTCCTTGCCATCTGGAGTTAGTCCTTTCTCTCCACCTCATTGACTTCCTATTTCATTTAATCTCTTGGTTGAAAACATTTTTGCCATTCTGTCTGTGTATCCAACTTGTCCTTACGTCTAATACATTTTAGTTCAGTGAATGTTTTATATTTGGTAACTTTCTGCAGTTTTTACAATAGTGCCACTTGTGTTTTATTGCATTTTTACGTGTATTTTATTGTATTGTACAAAATGATTATTGCTTTACAGGTGTTCAGGTACACCAAAACTAAATCAGCAAGTGTGTATACAAAGCAGGCAAAATTATGAAACTACAAATATAAATGTTCATAGAGGGCTTTCTATATTTAAAGGAAAAAAACAATATTTTCTACTGCTCAAAAAAGAGATATTAATTAAAATTTAACTACTTAACTAGTTATTGATTACATATATTTAGTAAATCCTTTTCAGAGTCAGCAGACAGACTTGTCTAACATTTCTGCTCTTCAAAGAGCAGCCAGTTCAGGAAGAATAACCTCTAAACCCATCCTGTCCTGTCTTCTCAGGAGGCACAAGCTACAGGGGCTCAATTTGTGAACAGACCTGCTTGTGCAGGGCTTAGCATAAAGTCTGTGGGGATACTGTGAAGAATGTAATTTGGAAGAAAGAGGGATTTGATTTGAATCTAAATTTTCCCAAGGTTGAAGGATTTTTCATTTGACCTTGGTTTCATCTGATGTTTTTCAATATTTGAATAGCTGTACAGTATCAACTAATAAGCATGTAGAAATGCTGAAATGTTGGGGATAAATCAGTGTAAACAAATGCAACGAAACACTTACTTTTCTTCCTCAGAAGGAAAATCTCCAGTCAAAAATTGGCATCAGTCGTGATTTCCTCTAGGGCGTTTCAGTGATGAACAGCTTGGATATGTATATTTTCATATGTATGCTGGTGACAGAGATCCGTACTAGTGCTGCATATCTTTCCACAGCTAGAAAACTTGAGGTCATATTTCATATTTTTATAGTAAGGGTTCAGTTTACTTTTCAGATACAGATAGGTAGAAAAGTAATAATTTGTGCTACAAAGTGACTGGAAAATCTGAAGAGTTTTTCTTTGTTGTTGTTTGGTTTGTTTGTTTACTGTTTATTATATGGAAGAATAGCTAAACAACAAAAGCATCTAATTAAAGTTCATAATAGCCTTATAGTCTGTCTGTATATAACTGGCATCTGCCTGAAATGTTTGAGGCAAAGCTGAGTATGTTTTCCCCGAAGAAAACTGTTGCTGATGGATAAGGGGCACCTAGGTGCCGACTGCTCTTGGCTCCCGCGGATGCTGAGGGTGCTTCATATTTCATCAGATCAGGTCCAAGTATCCTAAAAGAATCTTTATTATATAATGTTCCTATTGCAAGGTAGCAGAATGTCAAAACCACTTAAAAGTTGTTTTTCTCGGTGTGAAATGGGATCTATTTTATTTTCTTCTTTTAGAAGTACGGATTCTATCTTTTCCTGTCTAGATTAAAACAATCTCCTGGTTTTCATCATGATCTAATTTAAAACAAATCACTGGGACACTTTTCAGATTCATTGCCACACTTTTAAATGTGTCTATTCATGTTAAATAATGCTTAATCTTTGCTTCATCTAACAGTTTATCAGTTTAGCTTTCATTCTTCATGCTTCAGTGCTGTAAGCCATTTGAACCCTGAAATAAAATATTTCCAGGGAAAAAGGGAGGTTTCCTTTGCTGTGGTTTCAAACTTAGCTCCATTCTGCATGTGACGCTTACTAGGGTGTTTCGGATGATCGGAGATGTATGTAGTGCTGCTACAAAGGCAAAAGCCTATTCAGGAGGTTTCTGGGATTATAAATTATTCTCATAATTTAAAAAAGCTAGGAGAAAATGCATTGAACTGTCCTGACCTTTATTTAAAGTCAATAGCATGTTCTTACACAGCAAAGTGCAGTGGGGTAAAAAGCATACTGTCTGGTTTACATTCTTGTCCTGTTATCATCTGTGATTTATTCATATTTTGGTAGAAAACTTTTTTATGTCTTGCTAAAACATTTGGCATGTGACTTTATTTTGGCAGCCATACAGCTTGGTCTTATAACTACAAATAGTTACTAAACTGTGATTTAAGTGAGAGTAGGAAAAATGTTTAGTTACATGATTTACATGTAGTACTATGCAATCAAACTGTGTGATTAATATGTTTCAAAATGTTTTAATTTGGCTTTTTTTGCCAAATCCTTTTGTTAAAAGTTTCGATTCTGGGAAAAAAAAAAAAAAAAAAAAAAAAAAACCCAAAACACCAAGCTTCCAGCTAGTTTGGGTGTTTGCACTAAAGCCAAGTGACATGTTTGTACATCTTCTGTTTTTGATGGAGTAATTGCTGCTTCTAGTTGCTAGCATAGGAATTTCAATGTTTGCTATTTTAAGATTCCTTATTTCTTTCTGTTGAAGTACTTACATTTTTCAAGAGTAGCTGTTCCAGTCATGCAGAACTTGGTCACAAAAACTTGCTGTCTCAGAAGCTGTTCAAGCCAAGAGAATTGAGTTCCTTTCATATCCCATGTGCAGATGCCTGTTTCCATCATAGGATCTAAAATGGGAAACTTTGCATTGTCTCCTTCAGACCTGAGGTGTCAGCTTTGACTCCTCAGAATTGGCCTATCTGTACACAACACTACATCGTGAAATCACTTTGAAGTTGGTGCAGAAGGCAGCTTCCTGTTGCTATTTCTGTGTCTGGAAATCAGTGGAAGGTTATGCTGGAGTTCTGTGTTGCACACTTGGAGTGAATCATTAGTTGATGCAATGGGGTGAGCCAGAGCTGGATGAAGCTGGTTTTGAACAGAAATTCCTTTGTCAACCCCAACTGCAGAAAGGGGAGGGCAGGATGCTGAGTGGAAGTTCTCCTGGAGACAAAGATACAGATAAGCTGGATTTTAGTTGGAGGACATTAAATGGCAGATGCTGTGATTTGTCTCTGTTCATCTCTGTATCCAGCTGAGCTTTTAAAAAAAAAAAAAAAAAAAAAAAAAAAAAAAAGTTCTTTTCTTGTGAGTTGCTTGTTGGATCTCCAGAACCTGTTCTGTGCGGATGCACACTGGAATTCGATGTGCTTGCTGCCAGTGTATGGCTAGTCTTAAAGTACAACCTTGGATTCAGGATATGTTTCTAATCAATAAACTGTACGTTGAAATTCAGGACTGTGTATATTTGTGAGTCCAAAACTGGAATTTTCTGGTTCAGGGATTTTTTTTTTTAATTATATTTCAGCTTTCCCCCCTATTTGGTGTACTTCTGTCCAGGGTCAAAATGGAGGCTTTTCCTTGCATGGAGATGCTCAGCTTTAATGAACTTTAGTCTGCAAAGTTGGGGTTCTCACTTTCTTTACTTAGGATGTAAAATTGACAGCCTTTATCCTTTATAGTAGGAGAGCTGGTTCTCAAATGAGGCCTGTCTGGGCTTGTAGGGATTAAATAGTTAATGTAGAGTGTACTAATAAGCTAGTCAATACTTAGTCTCAAAGTGCAAGGACTCTTGATAATTGGCAAGACAGGTGGCTCTGCATGGAGGGGTTACCTATCTACAAGGACTCCTGATATATGGCAAGTCAGGATGATCTGCATGGAGGGGTTGCTTATCCAGAGGTCCCAGTCAGCAATAAAATATAGATAACATTGACATGAAAGCAGAACAGGAAAACGGGAGGGGGGACATTTTTGGGGTAAGAACGGTATAAAAGAGGGACGACCGAAGCGGTCGGGGTCCGTGGTGTGACCCCTGCGTGGGAAAGCCCGGACCCCAGCTAGCTGGTAATACTTATTATCTTTCTCCTATTATTAAAAAGCACAATATATCGATGGTGTTTGCCTCTTTCTCCGTTGATTCAAAAACCGGACCCAAAATTTGGGGGCTCGTCTGGGAGTCGAATACGAGAAAGAAGAAAAAAAATAGAGAAAGATAATAAGTCAAGGGAGGCCTCAGGGGGTGAGAGTGAGCCGACAGAAATCCAGGTGGACGCACCGAAGGATAGTCGGCTGGAGTCTGAGGGAGACGTCCCTCAGACTCCCAGGAAAAGGAAGGGTGGTTGGTTGGGCAGGAAAAGGAAGGGTGGTTGGTTGGGTATACCGTTTCTCCTTGACGAAGGGAGACTGATTTGGGAAGGGCGAATTCTGTTAATAATCGCCCTTACTGGTTTACTGGCAGTTGTATTAATTTTGGTTTTAAGCAACGAGCTTGATACAATGGGACAAGGGAAATCCACCCCTTTGTCATTTATGTTAAATCATTTTGGATATGTTAAGCATCGGGCACATGATTTATCTGTAGAAGTGTATAAAAACCGATGGGAGATATTTTGTAAAAGTGAGTGGCCAAGTTTTGACGTAGGCTGGCCGAGAGAGGGAAGTTTAGATTTAGAATTGGTAAGGAAAGTAAAAGAGGTAATAATGAGACCTGGGTCGGAAGGACAGCCAGATCAATTTCCATATATAATCACCTGAGAGGATTTGGTTTTACATCCACCCCCATGGCTGAAACCTTTTGTGGGGGTGAATGGAAAGAACAAAAAGGTTGATATTTACTTAATGAAAAAGGAAGGGAAAAAGGCGGTATTATCAGATTCGACTTTATATCCAGAAATATTGGATGAAGAAAGCGGGCATAATCCCCTCCCCTTATGTACCTCCGCCTGAGGCACGAAGGGAGGTGAGTAGTAGTGATCACAGGAGGGAGGGAGGGGAAGACAGGGGCGCAGCGTTTGGGCGGGAGCATTGATTGATTTATTAGAATCCATCTTGTTTACACATAACCCTACCTGGGATGACTGTCAGCAGCTTTTAAAAGTGTTGTTTACGACCGAAGAGCGTGAGAGGATCCTGACCGAGGCACGAAAGTTGGTGCCGGGAGAGGACGGGAGACCCACCGGGCAGCAGAACCTTATCGATGAAGGATTCCCACTGGTAAGACCACCGTGGGATTTTGCACAACCTGAAGGTAGGGAGCGTCTCCGAACATACCGGCAAACGTTGATGGCAGGGTTGCGGGCGGCGGCGCGTAAACCTACTAACTTAGCAAAAGTAAATGCTGTCAGGCAGGAAGCCGAGGAAAACCCTGCCGCTTTCTTAGAGAGAATATTAGAGGCGTTTAGACAATTCACTCCTTTAGATCCTATGAAGGAAGAGAATCGGGCAGCTGTCATCTTGGCATTTGTAAATCAAGCTGCCCCGGATATAAGAAGGAAATTGCAAAAGATTGATAGGTTGGGGGAGCAAACTTTACAGGATCTTTTAAAAGTAGCAGAAAAGGTGTATAACAACAGGGAGACTCCAGAAGAAAAACAGGAAAGAATGAGAAGGGAAGATCGGGAATACCAGGCAAAAGAAAATCGGAGAAATCAAAGGGAAATGTCTAGGAGATTTTTTGAAGCAGGAGAAAAGTCAGGGAGGCAAAGAAGGGGACCGTCACCCCCCAGAGGAGTTGAGGTACGGTTAGGAAAGGATCAATGTGCAATTTGCAAAAAGAAAGGACATTGGAAAAATGAGTGTCCGGAAAAAGGAGAAAGGGGGCCACCTAGAGTACTGGTGGCAAATGAAGATAGCGACTGAAGGGGCCGGGACTCGGAACCCTTCCCCGAGTCTTAGATAGAATTAGAAATGGAAGGGAAACGTGTAAAATTTCTGGTAGACACAGGGACTGAATATTCGGTGATAAATGAAGCAGCGGGGAAGCTATCAACAAAAAAAACTCGAGTACAAGGGCTAAATGGGAGTAAGGTGTATCGGTGGACATCAGAAAGGAAAGTAGATGTAGCTAATAGACAAATCACGCGCTCTTTCTTGTATATACCGGAGAGTCCGGTACCCTTAATGGGCCGGGATCTCTTAACTAAATTAGGGGTAAGGATATATTTTGAGGACGATGGAATAAAAATCAATGACCGAGAAGGACGACCGATACAGGTCCTGACCGTTAGATTAGAGGACGAATATAGACTGTATAAAGAGAGGAAGGAAGAAATTGGACCAGAAACTCAAAAATGGATGAGGGAACTCCCAGAAGTATGGGCAGAGAATTTCGGGAGTAGGAAGAGTTAAAAGGAAAATTCCTCTGGTCGTGGAATCGAAACCAGGAGCTCACCCGATTAGGGCTAGACAGTACCCAATGACCCCTGAAGCTCGACAAGGAATAGCGAAGCATATTAAAAGGTTACTGGAAGCTGGCATTCTGCGTAAATGCAAATCTCCATGGAATACTCCTCTGCTGCCAGTAAAGAAGCCTGGAGGAGATTTCAGGCCAGTTCAAGATTTGAGAGAAGTTAACAAAAGAGTGGAGGATGTGCATCCTACGGTCCCGAATCCATACACTCTGTTAAGTACAATGCCACCAGATATGGGGTGGTATACGGTTTTAGACTTAAAGGATGCATTTTTTTACCATCCCCCTGACGGAACAGAGCCAGGAAATGTTTGCTTTTGAATGGGAAGATCCGGAGAGCGGATACAAGGGTCAGTTAACTTGGACCCGATTACCACGAGGGTTCAAAAATTCACCGACTTTATTTAATAAAATACTGCAGGAAGATCTGAGTGAATTCAGGAGACAGAATCCTAGTGTGAAATTGCTTCAGTATGTGGATGATCTGCTGCTAGCGGCAAGAACGAAAGAGGAGTGCAAGGAAGGTACGAGGAAGTTGTTGCAAGAATTAAATAAACTAGGATACCGAGTAAGTGCTAAGAAAGCTCAGCTATGTAATCCGGAAGTAACATATCTGGGATATAAGATACGAGATGGTAGGAGATGGGTAACTGATGCCATGAAAGAGACTGTTCTTCGGATTCAGGAACCCAAATCTCCAAGAGAGGTTCGAGGATTTTTGGGGACGGTGGGATACTGCCGCTTGTGGATACCTGGGTTCACAGAACAAGCGAAACCTCTGTGTGAGGCGAGTCGAGAGAAACCGGACTGGCAGTGGACAGAAGCTATGAGAAAATCTTTTGAGGAACTGAGATTAACCCTGCTAGAGGCCCCTGCACTTGCACTCCCGGACCCAATCAGAGACAGCCACAGTACCCAGGCGCTGCTGCTCCATGTGGAGGGGGCCCAGGAAGGCCGAGCAGAGGGTGACAGTGCCCATGCCTCAGGTGGGCAGCTGATTTCCAGAGTTATGCCCAGACATACACCAGTCTTAGTACCTTTACCACTTCCTCTCCCCACACTTCAATATAATAAAGGGACTTTGTCACCTCCCTTCCATCTGTCTTTCTAGTACCGATGAATACAATACACAGTGTGTGGCCAGGTAAGGTTACTGCAGCCAGAGTTTAGCCTACAAAGCTTCTCAACACACAGCTGAAAACTGCAGTAACTATTTCTTCCCTGAGGTCTCACACATGAAAATCACAGCCATCATCCTCCCCATATCTCTTCCTGCACTACCAGTCCTAAATTTCTTTTCTGCCAAATAGGCAGCTTTCAAATAATTTTATGGTTCAGTCCCAGCTTATTCAGTTGCATTTTTACCCAAATGTTTGTTTCACTATGGTCCAATAAGCACTACTATTTTACTCATGTGTTCATTTCCATTTTTATTATTACCATAATTCAGTGAGGACTCAATTTTATCAATTCAGTTTCATCTTCTTCTGAAATACTTTCAAACTGACTGATTGTAGACACTACTTACAAGATTAAAATCTGTTTACTGTTGTCCTGATGTGCCTTAAAAAAAAAAAAAACCTAAAGTGTTGCCAAAGTCTTTCATCAGCTCCCCTAAAATATTGAAGCTCACTTCTCTAAAGGCAACTTGAATTCTGTCAAAAGTGTCAAGCAAGAAGTATGTGACAGCAGGCACAGTCCTACTGGCAAATATCATATTATGCCCTCAGCAATTTCATATACTCATCTAAATTTGGTAGCTATAAAAGTATCTTCGACCAAAAGTTTTAATTTGAAGTATCCTAGCTTGGCATTCATGGAATACTTCCACACTGCAGAATAACTTGGTCTTACCAGAGGATTGTGGAAGCAAAGCTACATTCTGCCAGAAGTTCATGTAAGCCTTTTTTTTCTATATGGTTTATCATAGAATTTACTTAAATTTTTTCCTAATAAATTTTGTTGCTTTCATATTTTTTAAAGACAGATCTTGGCGGCAATGCTATACAGAAAATTCTTTCCAAATAGAGATCCCAAAGACAAAATGTAATAGAAAGTAATACCACCATGACATACATTTTGAGAACATACATAAGAATTACCACAAAATTAAATATATATATATATATATATTTCTAGAACCCCCATATAAATTCAGCAGCTGAAGTACCTAGGTATATTCTTTTATTTAGCAGTAAAATGTCCATTTATTATTGTGAATTTCCCTTTTTTTTTTTTCCCTAATAGCAGTGTAATACCTATGCATCCTCTTTCTCAGCACAGATTTTCCTTCGCTTTTGCTCAAGCCTTAGCAGTGAAATCAGTCAGAAAATTGCTCCCAGGATGCGTGCTAGATGCTTCCTGAAGCAATGCTTTGCAAGATGATGGAAATAAAGCTGGTAGCATTCATCAACTAATCTGCAGATAGGCACTTGGGTTTAGGAGTAGATATTTAAGACTCAGTGGTCTCAAAAACTCCATTTCTTTATCATGTTTTAGAGAAAGCACATGATACCTAGGCTGATACAAAAAAAAAAAAAAAAAAAAAAAAAACACATACACACACACACTTGTCAAGAGAGCACAGTTGGTGTCTCTATAATCTTTTCCTCTATATAAATGTACAAGATATGGTAACAGGTATTTATTTTATACTTGTCTTATATGGTTACATATGTAGTAGAGTCTGCCACTGTCCCTCTCATTAACTCATTACAATCACAAAAGACCAAGGGTCTCAACTAGCACCATTGGCCAAACTACATCTGTCTGATGACTTCAAAGTATAATAGTGAGATCCTAAATACTGCTTTTCTCATCTAGTTTTTCCTTAATCTGTACATAGACCATAATCAAAGACAACAGAACTTTTGATAAAGGCTAAATTTTAAAGCTTTTGATTTTTTTTCCAGCTCTTTGAAGACAGATTGAAGTTTCTTCCATGCAGCTATATCACAAAGATTCAGTTAAAGACTGGAAGCAACCAGCTTCATCTGGTACTCCTCATCTTTTTGACAAATAAGTTGCACTTGGTATTTTAGAGGGCCATATTTAAGTCCATAATCATCTAATCAGCATTGCTTTCTTCATCTGCTCAGAACAATTTATTCATCAAGAGATAACCAAATGTAGAAGAATTGTTTGAAAGCAGGAACTGAGAGGAAAACTAGGGCCTAATTGAAGTTTTAGCATTACAAAAGCTTGCTTGGGGTGATACACAGTCGCCACTTCCAGGATGGCTGGTGCACAGGGACTCTGCTCCTCCACGGTTCCCTGGGCAGCACAATCTGCCCTCCTCGCAGCTGCAAAGAGGAGTAATGGAGGCTGGAGCGGAGCGAAGACACCGCAGCCAAACTCTGTTGCACTCCCTGTGCTGGGCCACTGATAAGCCACACAGTGGCTGTCTAATGGGAGATATACGATAACAAGTCCGGTGCTGAGCCAGCAAAGGTGGCAAATCACTCCTTTCGGATGAACTTTGCTTGAACTTTGCTCATTATAATGTGAAAACCACACCTCCATCCCAAAAGTTACCCGCCTCCGAGGTACGACCACCCCTCACTGAGCATGCGCTCTAGATTTTCGGTTGACTGTACCTTTAAATGAAAGCGAGAAACTTTTTCACCAATCAATAACAATATTAAGTATGACTCTAGTCACTCAAGCTCTACCTGAATGTAAAGAAAAGTATAAAAGGTGAACTAAGGATGAAAAGGAGAGGGGGAAGAAACCATTGTAACTCCTGGGTCAGTCGACAGGCTGAGCCCCTTTTCCTCCCCTCGTGCTGGGACGCTGCCTGAGGAGACTAAGAAGTGAGAGGGAAGAATCCATCATAAATTCTGGATCAGTTGATGCGCTGATCCCCCTTCCCTCCCCTTGTGTCGGGACGCTGCCTGAGGAGACTCGAGACTGAGAGCCCTCTCCCATCTTCTGGGGTGAGTGATGGTTGCACATTTGTACATCAGAGCTAGCTAAAAACCCCACGCTCTAGTAGAGAATTTCCTGTACTGACATCCGAAACTTGCTTTGTAAATGTTGCATTTGAATAAATCATACTGTTTGTGAAGTCGACTACTTGTTTGGGGGGAGGCAATCGGACCTACAGTCCACAGACTGTTCGTGAATCCGATATTGATTTGATATCTCCTTCCCCCACCACCACCACCACTACAGCTTTCAAACTGCAACATTTTCACACCAAAATAGATTCAGTTCCACACAGCACAGTTACATGCACTGCACAGAGCAAAAATGCAGTGTTACTACTCTGATTTAGTGATACTTCATACAGATCTGCACTTATGCAAGGTACAAAGTAGTAGAAAATTAGACCCAGCAGTCTCAGACATTAAAGCTGAATCTGATCCTGGTGGCTGGTGAATTGTATTATCCAGCAAAATATCCAAAAATATTTACCTGTGGACTGGGTTGAGATAAGCATTTTGCAGTATTTCTAGCATCTTAATATTTGCTTCCCTCCCTCCAAATGGCATTTTTTTCTTTGTTCATATATTGGTATTGGTGGGGGTTTTGGAAATACATTCGTTTGCCTCCTAGGGGCTCAGAGTTTTATTATCTAACATTGAGAGATGCGATTGCGCCTCCCCACTTATTTTTTTACGTGTTGGAAGAACATGCCTCCATATTTCTACTAGCTTTATATATTTTCTAACACAGCATTCGTGGTCAATATCCCACACTGTTAAAACAGAGTTGAAATGACCCAAAGAGGAAAAGTCTGTGCAAAATGGATGACGTTTAGGTGTGTTTTTTTTTTTTTCCCCTCTCTCCTTCTGTGTTCCGAGAACAGCAGGGGAAGTGAATGCCAAAAAAAGATAAAATCCACAGCTGTGAAAAAGACCCTGTCAACTTATTGTTGCCTCAAACTTACTGGAGAAGCAGGCTGGACTGGAGAGAGGCCACCGCAGAGCCTAGTTCCTCTAGGGTGATGGTACAACGCATGAGATTTGGGAAGATAGATTTAACCCCCAAAGCAGAAAAACTGATTGATAACATAGGGATGAAATAGTTAACGTAGAGTGTACTAATAAGCTAGTCAATACTTAGTCGACGGGTTACAACAACGGTTCCCTGCAGGATTACCCTTAGGAGCATATGGGGGGGATCCATCAGGACAGGTACATAAGAGTACAGATTTACTATGGAATAATGATACCGCTAAGGCCTTGCCAGATGGAGTGATTTTAATTTGTGGGGATAGAGCGTGGCAGGGAATACCTAAGAATGCCTATGGGGGACCGTGTTATTTAGGGCAACTGGCAATGATAGCCCCGTCTAGAGCTAAGTTGTTAACTATGAAGCAGGAACAAAGAAGGCAAAAGCGTTCCCTTGGTTTAACACCGGAATGTAATGATAATGTACAATTAATATCTGTAACTGCGCGGGTCGCCTTAGCTATCTTTGTACCAGGAGCCGCAGCAGGAAATGCATTAAGGGAACTTTCGAAGCTAGCCTGTTGGAGTGAGAAGCAAGCAAATGCGACAACCGAAGTATTGGTTGGATACCAAGGATTTTCACTTATATGTGAGCGAAAAAGCGGGAGTTGCCAAGGGAGTGTTAACGCAGAATCAAGGCCCTTGGAAAAGGATAGTGGCGTACTTATCAAAAAAATTAGATCCAGTTGCCGCAGGGTGGCCCTCGTGTCTTAGAATTATTGCAGCCGTGGCGTTAATGGTTAAGGACGCAGACAAACTCACGTTTGGGCAAAAGCTGTATGTAACGGCTCCTCATTACGCAGAGGCATTACTCAAACAACCGCCTGAAAGATGGATAACAAATGCTAGGCTGACTCATTATCAAGCCTTGCTTTTAAACCCAGGAAGAATTATGTATACGTCCCCAATGACATTGAATCCAGCCACTCTCCTACCTAACCCAGAGTATGAAACACCTATGCATAATTGTCAGGAGGTGTTAGCTGAAACTACGACAGTGCGGGAAGATTTGAAGGATGAGCCGATGCAAGGAGGAAAAGTGTGATTTACAGATGGAAGTAGCTTGGTCGAGCAAGGAAAAAGAAGGGCGGGAGCTGCAGTGGTAAATCAGAACGGAGAAATAGTTTGGAGCCAGCGTTTACCAGACGGCACTTCAGCTCAGAGAGCGGAACTGATAGCCTTGGCTAAGGCATTAGAAATCGCAGAAGGAGAGCGAGTGACGATTTATACAGATAGTCGCTACGCATATGGGACAGTGCATATACACGGAGCAATATACAGAGAAAGGGGATTTCTCACCTCTGCAGGAAAAGAGATCCGAAACAAAGAAGAGGTTTTGCACTTATTATCAGCTTTACAGAAACCTAAAGCAGTGGCAATTGTGCATACCTTAGGACATCAGAAGAAAACTGATGCAATAAGCAGAGGGAATGCAGCTGCAGATAGTGCAGCCCGGCAAGCCACGTTAGAAGGACAAATACAAAAGGTACTAGCGCTGACCCACAACACGTTAAGAGAAGATGTGGAAATTGTGGAGGATGAATACACCTCCCTACAGGAGAGGGAATGGATCCAAAAAGTTGCAGAAGAACAAGGTGCCGGAGCAGTTGCATAGTACCACACACTTAGGGGAAAGAAAAATGGGACTGTTAATAGAAAAGTTTGGGTTGAGATTCCAAGATCAGAAGAAAATATTAAGAGAGATAATAGAAGGGTGTCAAGCGTGTCAGGAAATGAAGCCATCGAGGGTCAGAAAGGTGCATGAAGGTATAAGGGAAAGAGGTGGTGAACCTGGAAGGCATTGGGAAGTAGATTTTACGGAAATAAAACCAGGTAAATATGGGTATAGATATTTATTGGTATTAGTAGACACATTCTCGGGGTGGGTGGAGGCCTTCCCCACTAAGCGAGAAACAGCCCAGGTGGTAGCGGTCCCATATATGCAAACGGGACATTCTGTGGGACAAATGGGACAGTCGACGGGTTACAACAACGATTCCCTGCGTGCGGGATTACCCTTAGGAGCATATGGGGGGGATCCATCAGGACAGGTACATAAGAGTACAGATTTACTATGGAATAATGGTACCGCTAAGGCCTTGCCAGATGGAGTGTTTTTAATTTGTGGGGATAGAGCGTGGCAGGGAATACCTAAGAATGCCTATGGGGGACCGTGTTATTTAGGGCAACTGGCAATGATAGCCCCGTTGTTAACTATGAAGCAGGAACAAAGAAGGCAAAAGCGTTCCCTTGGTTTAACACCGGAATGTGATGATAATGTACAATTAATATCTGTAACTGCACGGGTCGCCTTAGCTATCTTTGTACCAGGAGCTGCAGCAGGAAATGCATTAAGGGAACTTTCGAAGTTAGCCTGTTGGAGTGAGAAGCAAGCAAATGTGACAACCGAAGTATTGGAACAACTCCTGCTCGATCAGAACAGCCTGCGACATGCACTACTACAGGATAGGGCGGCTATAGACTTCTTGCTCCTCGCGCATGGGCATGGATGTGAAGAGTTTGAAGGACTTTGTTGTTTTAACCTGCCTGATCATGGCCAATCGATTCACCAACAATCGCGCTGGCTCAAGGAACATACTCAGAAGATAACACGGGAAGAAGGACTGATGGACGGAGGGCTAGAGTCATTGTTTGGAGGGTTACCTGGGTGGATATCAGGACTGATAAAAGAAGGATTGCGCATATTTGTAATTCTGTTATTGCTGTTTGTTGCGACAAACTCAGAAGAATCGAGAAAGGATTCTCTGATATGAACAAAAGAAAAAGGGGGGAATGTAGGGATTAAATAGTTAATGTAGAGTGTACTAATAAGCTAGTCAATACTTAGTCTCAAAGTGCAAGGACTCTTGATAATTGGCAAGACAGGTGGCTCTGCATGGAGGGGTTGCCTATCTGCAAGAACTCCTGATATATGGCAGGTCAGGACGTTCTGCATGAAGGGGGTGCTTATCCAGAGGTCCCAGTCAGCAATAAAATATAGATAACATTGACATGAAAGCAGAACAGGAAAACGGGAGGGGGGACATTTTTGGGGTAAGAACGGTATAAAAGAGGGACGACCGAAGCGGTCGGGGTCCGTGAGAATCCTTTCTCGATTCTTCTGAGTTTGTCGCATAAGCATTATATGCATAGAATTACCTCGATTTGTAGCTTTTTCCATAACCCCCATTACACATTTCCATATTATACAGATACGTAGTAACAGCAATAACAGAATTACAAATATGCGCAATCCTTCTTTTATCAGTCCTGATATCCACCCAGGTAACCCTCCAAACAATGACTCTAGCCCTCCGTCCATCAGTCCTTCTTCCCGTGTTATCTTCTGAGTATGTTCCTTGAGCCAGCGCGATTGTTGGTGAATCGATTGGCCATGATCAGGCAGGTTAAAACAACAAAGTCCTTCAAACTCTTCACATCCATGCCCATGCGCGAGGAGCAAGAAGTCTATAGCCGCCCTATCCTGTAGTAGTGCATGTCGCAGGCTGTTCTGATCGAGCAGGAGTTGTTCCAATACTTCGGTTGTCACATTTGCTTGCTTCTCACTCCAACAGGCTAACTTCGAAAGTTCCCTTAATGCATTTCCTGCTGCAGCTCCTGGTACAAAGATAGCTAAGGCGACCCGTGCAGTTACAGATATTAATTGTACATTATCATCACATTCCGGTGTTAAACCAAGGGAACGCTTTTGCCTTCTTTGTTCCTGCTTCATAGTTAACAACGGGGCTATCATTGCCAGTTGCCCTAAATAACACGGTCCCCCATAGGCATTCTTAGGTATTCCCTGCCACGCTCTATCCCCACAAATTAAAAACACTCCATCTGGCAAGGCCTTAGCGGTACCATTATTCCATAGTAAATCTGTACTCTTATGTACCTGTCCTGATGGATCCCCCCCATATGCTCCTAAGGGTAATCCCGCACGCAGGGAATCGTTGTTGTAACCCGTCGACTGTCCCATTTGTCCCACAGAATGTCCCGTTTGCATATATGGGACCGCTACCACCTGGGCTGTTTCTCGCTTAGTGGGGAAGGCCTCCACCCACCCCGAGAATGTGTCTACTAATACCAATAAATATCTATACCCATATTTACCTGGTTTTATTTCCGTAAAATCTACTTCCCAATGCCTTCCAGGTTCACCACCTCTTTCCCTTATACCTTCATGCACCTTTCTGACCCTCGATGGCTTCATTTCCTGACACGCTTGACACCCTTCTATTATCTCTCTTAATATTTTCTTCTGATCTTGGAATCTCAACCCAAACTTTTCTATTAACAGTCCCATTTTTCTTTCCCCTAAGTGTGTGGTACTATGCAACTGCTCCGGCACCTTGTTCTTCTGCAACTTTTTGGATCCATTCCCTCTCCTGTAGGGAGGTGTATTCATCCTCCACAATTTCCACATCTTCTCTTAACGTGTTGTGGGTCAGCGCTAGTACCTTTTGTATTTGTCCTTCTAACGTGGCTTGCCGGGCTGCACTATCTGCAGCTGCATTCCCTCTGCTTATTGCATCAGTTTTCTTCTGATGTCCTAAGGTATGCACAATTGCCACTGCTTTAGGTTTCTGTAAAGCTGATAATAAGTGCAAAACCTCTTCTTTGTTTCGGATCTCTTTTCCTGCAGAGGTGAGAAATCCCCTTTCTCTGTATATTGCTCCGTGTATATGCACTGTCCCATATGCGTAGCGACTATCTGTATAAATCGTCACTCGCTCTCCTTCTGCGATTTCTAATGCCTTAGCCAAGGCTATCAGTTCCGCTCTCTGAGCTGAAGTGCCGTCTGGTAAACGCTGGCTCCAAACTATTTCTCCGTTCTGATTTACCACTGCAGCTCCCGCCCTTCTTTTTCCTTGCTCGACCAAGCTACTTCCATCTGTAAATCACACTTTTCCTCCTTGCATCGGCTCATCCTTCAAATCTTCCCGCACTGTCGTAGTTTCAGCTAACACCTCCTGACAATTATGCATAGGTGTTTCATACTCTGGGTTAGGTAGGAGAGTGGCTGGATTCAATGTCATTGGGGACGTATACATAATTCTTCCTGGGTTTAAAAGCAAGGCTTGATAATGAGTCAGCCTAGCATTTGTTATCCATCTTTCAGGCGGTTGTTTGAGTAATGCCTCTGCGTAATGAGGAGCCGTTACATACAGCTTTTGCCCAAACGTGAGTTTGTCTGCGTCCTTAACCATTAACGCCACGGCTGCAATAATTCTAAGACACGAGGGCCACCCTGCGGCAACTGGATCTAATTTTTTTGATAAGTACGCCACTATCCTTTTCCAAGGGCCTTGATTCTGCGTTAACACTCCCTTGGCAACTCCCGCTTTTTCGCTCACATATAAGTGAAAATCCTTGGTATCCAACCAATACTTCGGTTGTCGCATTTGCTTGCTTCTCACTCCAACAGGCTAGCTTCGAAAGTTCCCTTAATGCATTTCCTGCTGCGGCTCCTGGTACAAAGATAGCTAAGGCGACCCGCGCAGTTACAGATATTAATTGTACATTATCATTACATTCCGGTGTTAAACCAAGGGAACGCTTTTGCCTTCTTTGTTCCTGCTTCATAGTTAACAACTTAGCTCTAGACGGGGCTATCATTGCCAGTTGCCCTAAATAACACGGTCCCCCATAGGCATTCTTAGGTATTCCCTGCCACGCTCTATCCCCACAAATTAAAATCACTCCATCTGGCAAGGCCTTAGCGGTATCATTATTCCATAGTAAATCTGTACTCTTATGTACCTGTCCTGATGGATCCCCCCCATATGCTCCTAAGGGTAATCCTGCAGGGAACCGTTGTTGTAACCCGTCGACTAAGTATTGACTAGCTTATTAGTACACTCTACGTTAACTATTTCATCCCTATGTTATCAATCAGTTTTTCTGCTTTGGGGGTTAAATCTATCTTCCCAAATCTCATGCGTTGTACCATCACCCTAGAGGAACTAGGCTCTGCGGTGGCCTCTCTCCAGTCCAGCCTGCTTCTCCAGTAAGTTTGAGGCAACAATAAGTTGACAGGGTCTTTTTCACAGCTGTGGATTTTATCTTTTTTTGGCATTCACTTCCCCTGCTGTTCTCGGAACACAGAAGGAGAGAGGGGAAAAAAAAAAAAACACACCTAAACGTCATCCATTTTGCACAGACTTTTCCTCTTTGGGTCATTTCAACTCTGTTTTAACAGTGTGGGATATTGACCACGAATGCTGTGTTAGAAAATATATAAAGCTAGTAGAAATATGGAGGCATGTTCTTCCAACACGTAAAAAAATAAGTGGGGAGGCGCAATCGCATCTCTCAATGTTAGATAATAAAACTCTGAGCCCCTAGGAGGCAAACGAATGTATTTCCAAAACCCCCACCAATACCAATATATGAACAAAGAAAAAAATGCCATTTGGAGGGAGGGAAGCAAATATTAAGATGCTAGAAATACTGCAAAATGCTTATCTCAACCCAGTCCACAGGTAAATATTTTTGGATATTTTGCTGGATAATACAATTCACCAGCCACCAGGATCAGATTCAGCTTTAATGTCTGAGACTGCTGGGTCTAATTTTCTACTACTTTGTACCTTGCATAAGTGCAGATCTGTATGAAGTATCACTAAATCAGAGTAGTAACACTGCATTTTTGCTCTGTGCAGTGCATGTAACTGTGCTGTGTGGAACTGAATCTATTTTGGTGTGAAAATGTTGCAGTTTGAAAGCTGTAGTGGTGGTGGTGGTGGGGGAAGGAGATATCAAATCAATATCGGATTCACGAACAGTCTGTGGACTGTAGGTCCGATTGCCTCCCCCCAAACAAGTAGTCGACTTCACAAACAGTATGATTTATTCAAATGCAACATTTACAAAGCAAGTTTCGGATGTCAGTACAGGAAATTCTCTACTAGAGCGTGGGGTTTTTAGCTAGCTCTGATGTACAAATGTGCAACCATCACTCACCCCAGAAGATGGGAGAGGGCTCTCAGTCTCGAGTCTCCTCAGGCAGCGTCCCGACACAAGGGGAGGGAAGGGGGATCAGCGCATCAACTGATCCAGAATTTATGATGGATTCTTCCCTCTCACTTCTTAGTCTCCTCAGGCAGCGTCCCAGCACGAGGGGAGGAAAGGGGCTCAGCCTGTCGACTGACCCAGGAGTTACAATGGTTTCTTCCCCCTCTCCTTTTCATCCTTAGTTCACCTTTTATACTTTTCTTTACATTCAGGTAGAGCTTGAGTGACTAGAGTCATACTTAATATTGTTATTGATTGGTGAAAAAGTTTCTCGCTTTCATTTAAAGGTACAGTCAACCGAAAATCTAGAGCGCATGCTCAGTGAGGGGTGGTCGTACCTCGGAGGCGGGTAACTTTTGGGATGGAGGTGTGGTTTTCA
>NW_028289531.1:0-2500 GCF_059628265.1 Tinamus guttatus | reverse complement strand
AAAGGGAAGGAAGGAGGAGGGAGGCAGGGAGGGAGAAGGAAGGAAGGAAGGAAGAAGGAAGGAAGGAAGGAAGGAAGGAAGGAAGGAAGGAAGGAAGGAAGGAAGGAAAGGGAAGGAAGGAGGAGGGAGGCAGGGAGGGGAGAAGGAAGGAAGGAAGGAAGGAAGGAGGAAGGAAGGAAGGAAGGAAGGAAGGAAGGAAGGAAGGAAGGAAGGAAGGAAGGAAGGAAGGAAGAAATGGAAGAAGGAAGGAAGGAAGAAGGAAAGGGAGGGAGGATGGAAGGGAGGGAGGGAGGGAGGGAGGGTGGGAGGAAGGAAGGAAGGAAGGAAGGAAGGAAGGAAGGAAGGAAGGAAGGAAGGAAGGAAGGAAGGAAGGAAGGAAGGAAGGAAGGAAGGAAGGAAGGAAAGGGAGGGAGGGAGGGAGGGAGGGAGGGAGGATGGAAGGGAGGGAGGGAGGGAGGGAGGGAGGGAGGAAGGAAGGAAGGAAGGAAGGAAGGAAGGAAGGAAGGAAGGAAGGAAGGAAGGAAGGAAGAAGGAAGGAAGGAAAGGGAGGGAGGATGGAGGGAGGAGGGAGGGAGGGAGGGAGGGAGGGAGGGAGGGAGGAAGGAAGAAGGAAGGAAGGAAGGAAGGAAGGAAGGAAGGAAGGAAGGAAGGAAGGAAGGAAGGAAGGAAGGAAGGAAGGAAGGAAAGGAAGGAAGGAAAGGAGGGAGGGAGGGAGGATGGAAGGGAGGGAGAAGGAAGGAAGGAAGGAAGGAAGGAAGGAAGGAAGGAAGGAAGGAAGGAAGGAAGGAAGGAAGGAAGGAAGGAAAGGGAGGGAGGATGGAAGGGAGGGAGGGAGGAAGGAGGAAGGTAGGAAGGAAGGAAGGAAGGAAGGAAGGAAGGAAGGAAGGGAAGAAGGAAGAAGGAAGGAAGGAAGGAAGGAAGGAAGGAAGGAAGGAAGGAAGGAAGGAAGGAAAGGGAGGGAGGAGGATGGAGGGAGGGAGGGAGGAAGAGAGGAAGGGAGGGAGGGAGGGAGGGAGGGAGGCAGGAAGGAAGGAAGGAAGGAGGAAGGAAGGAAGGAAGGAAGGAAGGAAGAAATGGAAGAAGGAAGGAAGGAAGGAAGGAAGGAAGGAAGGAAGGAAGGAAGGAAGGAAGGAAGGAAGGAAGGAAGGAAGGAAGGAAGGGAAAGGGAGGGAGGGAGGAGGAGGGAAGGAAGGGAGGGAGGGAGGGAGGAGGGAGGGAGGGAGGAAGGAAGGAAGGAAGGAAGGAAGGAAGGAAGGAAGGAAGAAGGAAGAGGAGAAAAGGGAAGGAATAAGGAGGAGGGAGGAAGGAAGGAGGAAGGAAGGAAGGAGGAAGGAAGAAGAGGAGGGGAGGGAGGGAAGGAAGAGAGGGAGGAGGGAGGAAGGAAGGAAGGAGGGAGGCAGGGAGGGAGAAGGAAGGAAGGAAGGAAGGAAGGAGGAAGAGAAGGAAGGAAGGAGGAAGGAAGGAAGGAAGGAAGGAAGGAAGGAAGGAAGGAAGGAAGGAAGGAAAGGGAGGGAGGGAGGAAGGAAGGAAGGAAGGAAGGAAGGAAGGAAGGAAGGAAGGAAGGAAGGAAGGAAGGAAGGAAGGAAGGAAGGAAGGAGGAAGGAAAGGGAGGGAGGGAGAGATGATGGAGGGAGGGGAGGGAGGGAGGGAGGGAGGGAGGGAGGAGGAAGGAAGGAAGGAAGGAAGAAGGAAGGAAGGAAGGAAGGGAAGGAAGGAAGGAAGGAAGGAAGGAAGGAAAGGGAGGGAGGGAGGATGGAAGGGAGGGAGGGAGGGAGGGAGGGAGGGAGGAAGGAAGGAAGGAAGGAAGGAGAAGGAAGGAAGGAAGGAAGGAAGGAAGGAAGGAAGGAAGAGGAAGGAAGGAAGGAAGGAAGGAAGAAGAAATGGAAGAAGGAAGGAAGGAAGGAAGGAAGGAAGGAAGGAAGGAAGGAAGGAAGGAAGGAAGGAAGGAAGG
Source organism: Tinamus guttatus (assembly GCF_059628265.1). Taxonomy (NCBI): domain Eukaryota; kingdom Metazoa; phylum Chordata; class Aves; order Tinamiformes; family Tinamidae; genus Tinamus; species Tinamus guttatus. Next base: position 549 of record NW_028289531.1, on the reverse strand, counting down.
AAGGAAGAAGGAAGGAAGGGGAGGGAGGGAGGGAGGGAGGAAGGAAGAGAGGGATGGAGGGAGGGAGGGAGGAAGAGAGGAGGGGAGGGAGGGAGGGAGGGAGGAAGGAAGGAACGAAAGGGAGGGAGGGAGGATGGAAGGGAGGGAGGAGGGAGGAGGGAGGAAGGAAGGAAGGGAAGGAAGGGAAGGAAGAAGATGGAAGAAGGAAGGAAGGGAAGGAAGGAAGGAAGGAAGGAAGGAAGGAAGGAAGGAAGGAAGGAAGGAAGGAAGGGAAGGGGAAGGAAGGAAGGAAGGAAGGATGGAAGGAAGGAAGGAAGGAAAGGGAGGGAGGGAGGAGGGAGGATGGAAGGGAGGAGGAGGGAGGGAGGGAGGGAGGAAGGAAGGAAGGAAGGAAGGAAGGAAGGAGAAGAAGGAAGAAGGAGGAGGGATGGGAGGAGTGAGGAAGGAGAGAAGGAAGGAAAGGAAGGAAGGAAGAAGGAAGGAAGGAAGAGGAAGGAAGGAATAAGGGAGGGAGGGAGGGAAGGAAGGAGGAGGAAGGAGGAAGAGAGG